>NC_061862.1:21393269-21655769 GCF_907164915.1 Impatiens glandulifera | reverse complement strand
TAAAAACAAGTCAAAGAATTTCAAAAATAGTAAGAAATGCTACAACTGTGGAAAATTAGGACACACCTCAAAATTCTGTTGGGCAAAGAAAAAAATTAATAATCTTGAAATCCCAGAAGACACAAAAAGATTAATAATACAAACTTTACAAAACTCAGAATCTGAAGAATCTGGTTCAGATTCAATACCTAGTGATTCTGAAATAGATGACCTATATAATGAAAATACTTCGGAATCAAGCTCGGAAGACTCTGAATGTGAGCCTTGCCGATCAGGATTAAGTTGTCCTAAAAAGGAAACAAATAACCTAGATCAAAATATTGACAAATCAGAATTATATAGAATCATATCTCAATTTTCAGATATGAAAGTTAATGTTTTAACATCAAATCATGCTTTTGAATTACTAAAAGCCATCAAAGATCCAGAATTAAGAATGCAGATCATAGATCAGTTTAATTCTGAAGAAGGAACTTCATCCTCTAAAGATGAAGAGCCCGAAGAAAAGAGATTCAATTATAATAATCATAATAAATCTTACACTATGAGTGAAGTAATGAATCAACTCAGACACAAGATTCAAAATAAAGAAGAGAATACAACACTCACAAATCTTTACAAAGAAATTAATAATTTAAAGGAAGAAATTAAGATATTAAAAAAGAAGAATATTATACAAGAGTCTAGAATAACTAAGCTTGAGGATAACCATAACGAAAAAAATCACTATAATAACAACAAAGTAGAAATTGAAGAAAATATCTTCTCAGAAATTTTTTTATCCACAATAGAAATGGTTAAATCCCAAAAATGGCACATAAAAATATCTCTCCTTATAGATAATCATTATACAAGATCATTTACTGCTCTTGTTGATAGCGGAGCAGATTTAAATGTTATTCAGGAAGGACTAATCCCTACTAGGTACTTTCATAAAACAAGTCATACCCTGTGGCATGCAGGGGGAGATAAACTCCAAATCCAATATAAACTTCCAAAAGCTTATATATGTACTGATAATAAATGCATTCCTCAGAGCTTTATACTTGCTAAAGATATATCAAATCAGGTCATACTTGGAACCCCATTTTTAAACACAATCTACCCTATTAAGATGATTAATAATAAAGGTATTACAGGAACCTTCCAGAAACATGATATTTTTCTAGAATTTATTGTGGAACCGCTTACTAAAATGTTACATAGTATATATGATAATATCAAAGCAAAACAAGATCAAATATATTTACTAAAGCAAGAAATAAGTCTAATAACAATAGATGAACAACTAGAAAATCCTAAATTACAAGAAAAAATAGCTCTGCTAAAAGACCAACTCTCAATAGATATTTGTAATGAACATCCTAATGCATTTTGGGATAGAAAGAAACATATAGTTTCACTACCATATGAGGAAGCTTTTAATGAAAAGAATATTCCTACAAAGGCAAGACCTTGCCAAATGAATTCAGAATATCTAGAATTATGCAAAAAAGAGATAGATACACTACTACAGAAGGGATTAATAAGTGCATCACAATCACCTTGGTCATGTACGGCTTTCTACGTAAATAAACATTCAGAAGTCGAAAGAGGCGTGCCAAGGTTAGTAATAAACTATAAACCCTTAAACAAAGTATTAAAATGGATTAGGCACCCAATTCCTAATAAAAAGGATCTGTTAGATAGACTGTATGATAGTTTAATATTTTCAAAGTTTGACTTAAAATCAGGATATTGGCAAATCCAGATTGAAAAATCTGACAGGTATAAAACAGCATTCAATGTCCCTATAGGACATTATGAATGGAATGTAATGCCATTTGGATTAAAAAATGCTCCATCCGAATTTCAAAAAATTATGAATAATATCTTTAATCCTTATAGCACATTTATAATTGTTTACATTGATGACATATTAGTTTATTCAAAATCAATTGAAACTCATTTCAAACATTTAAATATGTTCAAAACAATAATAACTCAAAATGGACTAGTAATTTCTAAACCAAAAATGGATCTTTTCAAAACAAAAATAAGGTTTTTAGGTCATATCATTGAAAAGGGAAATATTACTCCCATTAATAGAAACATAGAATTTGCGGAAAAGTTCCCTAATGTGATCACTGATAAAACACAATTACAAAGATTTTTAGGCAGCTTAAATTATGTGGCTCCATACTATAAAAATCTAACAGAAGATACATCAATCTTATATGAAAGACTGAAGAAGAACCCTAAACCATGGTCAAACCATCATACAGAGGCTATTAAGAGAATTAAAAATAAAGTAAAGGTACTCCCTTGTTTAATGATAAGTAACCCGAATTGGGAAAAGGTAATTGAGACTGATGCATCTGACATAGGATATGGAGGAATTCTAACTCAATTAGATCCAGAAACAAAACAGGTCTATCTTGTCAGATTCCATTCAGGGAAATGGAACAACTCTCAAAAGAATTATGCAACAGTCGCAAAAGAAATTCTGGCGATAGTCAAATGTGTTTTAAAATTCCAAGATGATTTATATAATCAAAAATTTATTATACGAACAGATTGCAACGCAGCTAAATTCATGTTCCAGAAAGATTTTAAACATGATGTGTCAAAACAAATGTTCGCCAGATGGCAAGCTCATTTAGCCCCATTTGATTTTGAAATATCATACAAAAAAGGGATAGATAATAATCTCCCTGATTTCTTAACCCGTGAATTTTTAAATTTACAGGAATGAGAGGAAGGGGTTATGATTCTTTCTCTAATAGAGGAAGAGGATCCTCCTCTATCAGAGGAAGAGGTCGGGGCAGAGCACCAGAGATCATATCTCAGTATGGTAAACAAAAACTGATAGCAATGGATCTATCCCAAAGTTCGGATAGTCAAAAAGACAATCCAACGTACGCCAGAATACTGGGAGATGAAGAATCAGAATCCAATAATATTGGATTTATAAGAAATGAATATAAAGAAATTATATTTCTCCTAGAAGAGAAGGACGTCAAATGGAGGAATGAGCCATGGACAATAATGCAGAGGTATTTGGATAATACATCCACTCCGTCAAGGACTTACAAGTCTCGGATATTTTACGAGAAAATACTTATTCAAAGTGGGTCATGTGAAATATCACATTTCTCTGGGGCAAACAAAGAAATTTATAATTTCAGCAAAATAATAATAAAAAAGACAATTTCGTTGAAGATTCGGGAATATCCCCAATGAAAGAAAGAGAATTATCGTTTAATAAAACGACAACAATCAAATTTAATTATTGGGATTATTGTGATGCCTTTACTAAGGCACTATATTATGAGAATAATAAATATAAACATTCATGGTTCATCAAGGTATGTGCAAATGTCTATAGAGGTGATATTCCCCACTGGTTCATAGACTGGTTTTACCGTTTTGGTCCCTGCCCAAAGATTTTACCAGAAGAAATCAAGGTCCTATTCGATAAATGGAGCAATGTATCTCCCCAGCTTCTGCAAAAACAAGAAGCTAATTTATATATTGACGGAATAGCTTCATGTTTCTTTTTTACTGAATTTTCCATTCCATGGATCTGGAGATGGATTCCTGAATTTGGTTATACCAAAACAGGCATTCCCTGTCTGTTTAGGTCATCATTTTATAAATTTTGGGATAAGATGATGAGAGTAGATCAGGAAACAAAAGAGCGATTCGGGAAGGAGACAATGGACCTCCTACACCAGCAAATAAGTATGTATGAAGAAAAACGACAAGTAGCGGAAGCACCGTCCCCGTTTGATTATATCTCCAAAAAATTTCGAATGAGGTCAGAGAACTTATCAAAAAGTCAGATGATATCTGCATATATTGAAGAAATGAAGAAAGACTTTATGTCTAAATTTGAAGATGATAATAAATCAAACAAATCAGACTCAACTATGGCATCCGATTATCTTCAAGACGCTCAAAGTGATGTCGCCATTGAAGACATTTTCGAAGCAATCAAAGATACCTTGGTTGAAAAAATTTCAAAAAAAGACGTTGGATCATCATCATCCAGCCAGTTCAAAATTTAAAGAGAAACAAGATCCGAAAGATGCGGAAAAAACTTATCCCGGGAATCCTGGGAGGTACTGTTTGCAGCAGAAGAAGACAAGATCCGTAATTTGCGGGAAGAAACTTATCCCGGGAATCCTGTGAATCACTGTTCAAGTTTTTAACTTTTATTTAAATGTTTTACTATAAATAGTTGTTTATGTTGGGTTGTAAGGGGAGGCGAAAACGACCCCTGAAATCTGTATTGTACTCTCTCTCTCTCTATTGTACTCTCTAGCACCATCATCTAGTTGTAATAAATCTGAAGCATCATCAATAAAAGTTTGGAGGACAGTGTGTTTAACCTTCATTTCCGGGTACGTTCCAAATCTTACTACATATTTAATTATTTGCTTTAAATGTCAAGCCTAATAGGCTAATCAAATTAGGTGTTGATCATGACCGCTAACTACCCTTCATAAAAAAAAAAAAAAAAAGTAATTAATAAAAAATTAAAGCTTATCTTAGAAGTTTTGAATGGACATCTGGCATGGATTTGAAATGTCGATCCCTTTTATAAAATAGTACTTTAATTTTGTGTTCCTGTTTGGTCCTGTTGAGCCACTGTTTTAGGCATGTTGGACATTTTGGAACTTTAAATTGAAGTTAAGTATTATAATTGGTTGATAGGCATTTCTATTATCCTAAACCCAGAAGTTATCCCTCTTCAGACTTTCTTTGTATGTTTTAATTTTTTAATTTTTATATGTATATTCCCAATTTTTTTATTCGATCCTTAAAAATATGGTATATATATATATATATATATATATATATATATATATATATATATATATATATATATATATATATATAGATATCTAGAACCATTTCTTGTCCTACCCACCTTTCAAACAATTTTTTTCAAACTACCCACCTTTTCATTCACATTCCCAAATTACCCACATTTCTCTCTCTAAATCATTAATCAACCCATTAATTAACTCACTTTCTATCTTAACCCGCTAATTAACTCATTCTCTATATATATATATATAGATATATATATCTATATATATATATATATATATCTATATCTATCTATATTGAAGGTGATTAATATTTATTATGTATTTTATTTTATTGTAATGTTTATGTTATGTATTTTATTGTGATGTAATGTATTTTATTTTAATGTTTATGTAATATATTTTATTTCAAGTTTCCGTTTATGTAATGTATTTTATTTTATTTTAATTTATAATAGCTATTTAAATTATTTAATTTAGTGTATTTAATTTGAACTATATATATTATATTTATAGATTTAAATAAAAATAAAACATGTGTTATTTTATTTTAATATTTATATAATATATTTTAATTGAATTAATTAATAGTTTAAAAGTGAGATATTAATTAATAGTTGAAAGAGAGAGTGGGGAGTTAATTAATGGGTTTAGAGAGAGAGAGTTAATTAGTGGGTTAAGATAGAGAGTGAGTTAATTAATGGGTTAATTAATATTGTAGAGAGAAGGTGGATAGTTTGGGAATGAGAATGAAAAGGTGGGTAGTTTGGGAAAATTTGTTTGAAAGATGGGTAGGACCGGAAATGGTTCTATATATCTATATATCTATATATCTATATATAGATATATAGATATAGATATTTGGGAGAAAATTTCTATATATATCTATATATATATCTATATATCTATATATTTAATCATGTGCAATTGTGCATATATATCTATATAGATCTATATATATAAATATATATATATATATATATATATATTTGGGAGAAAATTTCTATATATATCTATATATATCTATATATATATATCTATATTTAATCATGTGCATATCTATATATATATCTAATGTTTAAAATCATATGTTTAAAATTACAATAAATTTAATTAATAATTTCACTATTTTTAATAAATGGGCTGCCCTAATCCGAGTGTTTGCAGGGTTTACCTCAGGACCGACCCGACTCTAAGTTAATAATGTTCATATACTCATACACCAACAACATTTAAAAAAAATAAAAATAAAGATTGAGATTGATTCTTAATCCAAAGAATCCATAAGGCACTATTCAAATTAAGTACCTATGAGTCCCTTCGATGCAATAGGCGAGAAGCCGAACCAAGTTTTTGTGTCAAACACTATAATTCGCCTCAACTCTGAATTTTTTATCAGCTTGGCCTCTATTTATTTTACAAATGAATTTCGGATAAAAGCCAAATTTCTAAGAAATATACAACAAAATAGTTAAATTTTGAATTTACAAATTATTAAGAAGCCTTTTGACCATATATATGCAAATTATTAATAGCAAATGATATATAATAGGCAGATTATGAGCAAGTGATGTAGAATTTCGTCATACCTCATTGGTCGCGAAGTTTTCGTCGTGGTCCCCGGTTGATATTTCCCCATGACCTGCATTCAAGTTCAAGAGTCAGGTGAAAGTCCATTACTGCAATTGAAATTGAACACGCACTTCCACCACACTTGATGAACGCAAAATATCCAATATTAATTGGATATTTGATATTTTCCATCAAAAACCTGACCTGTAAAACAACTAAAGAATATGATTTGTCACAATATAGGAGGACAAAATAATTCACTAACATTGCTATTAGACATTTATTACTTATAATATAAATAAAACACACTTTTTTGAAGTTTGCAATCAATTTAATACATTGAAGAATCGCAATAGTCCACAAAGTTGTTGCTATCTTGTATATATTAACTCTAGTTCTGAATCATCATCATTGTAAGCTTTATACTTCTTAATTAGCTCCATTGTTAGTAGAGAATTGAAATCTGAATATTACATATAGTAATTACTAGGAGCGAAGAGAGAAAGAAAGACTTACCGATAGTATCAGTAACAATTATATACTTAACTATTACATATATTATTACATATATTGTAACAAACCGGGGTATCAGTAACGACTTTTCTTAGAGTCCTTATAATATCTATTAAATGTAACAGCCTTATAAAACTATTACAGATAATAAATATTTGTAACGGTCTTATAAAGTCGTTACTGATAGGCAGTTACAAACGAACCCTTTTTTACTAGTATTAAGAGCATGTTATATTTGTTTGGTTTATTTATAATAAAAAAAATTAATTATGATTTAAATCATTACTAAAATTTAATATAACTAAACCAAAATTTCCTTCAATTTAATCTTTAAAAAGATTGGACCAATTAGTAGTATCAAACTATTTGCTTAGAATTTAATCTAAATATTTATCATATTTCATCATCTATATTTAATAAATATTTAACAATTTTACCCAAAACAAATCTCAAAACCACGTATTATATTTTGAAACTCATTTTTGTGACAAAAATCATTAAAAAAATGTCATTTGAATTTTTATTTTTATAAAATCTTTGTCTTAAGACTTGAGAATTGAGTCAGATCAGATCTTCTGCTATCGAATAAGGTGTTCCCCTATTGCGGACCAATCAAAACTCAGCATTATTATTATATTAATAAATTAAAATTGGGTTGAAAGGAAGAAAGAGAACCCGAAACCCGTATTTTATTCCGGGTTCAGCAGAAATGGAAATGAGTGAAGCTTCCTTCGCTTCACTCTGTTTTACATGACCATTAAGAGACAGTCTACACTGTTTTACAAAAGGTTGTCCAGGTAAAACTGATTGATATATATTCAATCAGTTGAGTGAAGCGAACTTCAATTGACTCTGATTTATAAATTATGTTTATATTTATTTGTGATGTATTTAAATGATTAAATAATAATTCATATAATTTTATTTTTGATATATATAAAATAATAATTATGAATTAATATAATTTTATTTAAAGAACAATTTAAAATAATAATCATAAATTATGTGATTTAAGATATTTAAATTAATTTTTATGAATGATTATAATTATATGTTATAATTGTGATATATTCAAATGAATTTGTATAAATTATTTCATAATGTATATATTTATATATTTAATATGCACAAATTTCTTTATAATGTTGAAATATATTTTGACAAATTATTTAAAAATTTATATAATTATATAATTATATATAAAATATATACATATAAAAACATATTTTTAATTATTTTTTAAGACATTTAAATTATTTTTTAAATATATTTAAATGAATTTGTAAAACAAAAATATTTAATTTTTTTTTGTAATATATTTAAATAAATTAAAATATTTAAAATTTTATTTTTAAGATATTTAAAAAATATATTTAAATTATTTTATATTGTATATAATTATATATTAAATATAAATAAATGTTCATGTAAAACCACTAACACATTTATGTAAAAACATTTATACGTTAATATAAAATTATTTATGCCTTCATGTAAGTCTGCAAAAGAATAAAAAAACAAGCGCTACAAGGTGAAGTTTGCTTCACCTGGGTATTTACAACGCTCAAATGTGTGAAACAAGCACTACCAGGTGAAGCTTGCATCACTCAATATTTACAGCACTGATAAAAGTGAAACAAACTTCACTAGGTATTTACATTTGTAAGATATTTAAATTATTTTGTAAATATATTTAAATGAATTTGTAAAACAAAATATTCATTTTTTTAATATATTTAAATAAATTTGTAAAACAATATATTTTAAAATTTATTTTTAAGATATTTAAAAAAAAAATATTTAAAATATTTTATATTGTATATAATTGTATATTAAATATATATAAATTTTCATGTAAAACCACTAACATATTTATGTAAAAACATTTATACGTTTATGTAAAATCATTTATGCCTTCATGTAAATCTGCAAAAAATAAAAAAAAAAACAAGCGCTATCAAGTGAAGCTGCTTCACCTCACTTGTTTTAATTTTTATTCTTTTGAAAACTTACATGAAGACATAAATACTTTTACATAAACATATAAATGTTTTTACGTAAATGTGTTAATGGTTTTACATGAACATTTATATATATTTAATATATAATTATATACAATATAAATAATTTAAATATTTTTTTTTTAAAATATCTTAAAAATAAATTTTAAAATATTTTGTTTTACAAATTTATTTAAATATATTACAAATTGTTTTGAGCATGTTGTTATATCTATATATTTAATATATAATCATATAAAATAATTAAAATAAATTAATTTGAATATTTTACAAATGTAAATAAATATCAAGTGAAGTTTGCTTCACTTCTATCAGCGCTGTAAATATTGAGTGAAGCAAGCTTCACCTGGTAGTGCTTGTTTCACTCATTTGAGCGCTGTAAATACCCAAGTGAAGCAAACTTCACCTAGTAACGCTTGTTTTTTTTTTATTCTTTTGCAGACTTACATAAAGGCATAAATGCTTTTACATTAACATATAAATGTTTTTACATAAATGTGTTAGTGGTTTTACATAAACATTTATATATATTTAATATATAATTATATAAAATATAAAATAATTTAAATATATTTTTTTTTAAAATATCTTACAAATATATATTAAAATATTTTGTTTTACAAATTTATTTAAATATATTACAAAAAATTAAACATTTTGTTATATATAAATATATATTTAATATATAATTATATAAAATAATTAAAATAAATTAATTTAAATATCTTACAAATGTAAATATCAAGTGAAGTTTGCTTCACTTCTATCAGCGCTGTAAATATTGATGAAGCAAGCTTCACCTGGTAGTGCTTGTTTCACTAATTTGAGCGAGCTTCACCTGGTAACGCTTGTTTTTTTATTCTTTTGTAGAGTTACATGAAGGCATAAATGCTTTTACACGAATATATAAATGTTTTTAAATAAATGTGTTAATGGTTTTACATGAACATTTACATATATTTAATATATAATTATATAAAATATAAAATAATTTAAATATATATTTTTTTAAAATATCTTACAAATAAATTTTAAAATATTTTGTTTTACAAATTTATTTAAATATATTACAAAAAAAAATTTGAACATGTTGTTATATATATAAATTTAATATATAATCATATAAAATAATTAAAGTAAATTCATTTAAATATCTTACAAATTTAATATCAAGTGAAGTTTGCTTCACTTCTATAAGCGCGGTAAATATTGAGTGAAGCAATCTTCACCTGATAATGCTTGTTACACTCATTTGAGCGCTGTAAATCTCTAGGTGAAGCAAGCTTCACTTGGTAGTGCTTGTTTTTTTTTTGTTTTTTTGCAGACTTACATGAAGGTATAAATGCTTTTACATAAACATATAAATGTTTTTACATAAATGTGTTAATGATTTAAATGAACATTTATATATATTTAATATATAATTATATAAAATATAAAATAATTTAAATAATTTTTTTAAATATCTTACAAATAAATTTTTAAATATTTTGTTTTACAAATTTATTTAAATATATTACAAAAAATTTTGAACATGTTGTTATATATATATATTTAATATATAATCATATAAAATAATTAAAATAAATTAATTTAAATATCTTACAAATATAAATATGAAGTGAAGTTTGCTTCACTTCTTTCAGAGCGCTGTAAATATTGAAACAAGCTTCACTTGGTAGTGCTTGTTTCACTCATTTGAGTGTTGTAAATACCCAGGTGAAATAAGCTTCACCTGATAGCGCTTGTTTTTTTTTATTCTTTTGCAGATTTACATGAAGACATAAATGCTTTTATATGAACGTATAAATATTTTTACATAAATGTGTTAATGGTTTTACATTAACATTTATATATATTTAATATATAATTATATAAAATATAAAATAATTTAAATATATTTTTTTTAAATATCTTACAAATAAATTTTAAACTATTTTGTTTTACAAATTTATTTAAATATATTACAAAAATTTGAATATTTTGTTTTACAAATTCATTTAAATATATTTACAAAATAATTTAAATATCTTACAAATGTAAATACATAGTGAAGTTTGCTTCACTTCTATCAGCGCCGTAAATTATGAGTGATACAAGCTTCACCTGGTAGTGCTTGTTTCACACATTTGAACGCTGTAAATTACCAGGTGAAGCATGCTTCACCTGTTAACGCTTGTTTTTTTTAATTCTTTTGCAGACTTACATGAAGGCATAAATGTTTTTACATTAACGTATAAATGTTTTTACATAAATGTGTTAGTGGTTTTACATGAACATTTATTTATATTTAATATATAATTATATACAATATAAAATAATTTAAATATATTTTTTAAATATCTTAAAAATAAATTTTTAAATATTTTAATTTATTTAAATATATTACAAAAAAAATTAAATATTTTTGTTTTACAAATTCATTTAAATATCTTTCAAAAATAATTAAAAATATGTTTTTATATGTATATATTTAATATATAATTATATAATTATATAAATTTTTAAATAATTTGTCAAAATATATTTCAATACATTATAAAAAATTTATGCATATTAAATATATACATTATAAAATAATTTGTACAAATTCATTTGAATGTATCACAATTATAACATATAATTATAATCATTCATAAAAAATTAATTTAAATATCTTAAATCACATAATTTATAATTATTATCTTAAACCAATCTTAAAATAAAATTATATTAATTCATAATTATTATTTTATATATATCAGAAATAAAATTATATGAATTATTATTTAATCATTTAAATACATCACAAATAAATTTATAAACATAATTTATAAATCAGAGTCAATTTAAGTTCGCTTCACTCAATAGTGAATATATATTAATCAGTTTTACATGGACAACCTCATGTAAAACAGTGTAGACTGTCTCTTCAATGGTCATGTAAAACGGAGTGAAGCGAATGAAGCTTCACTCATTTCCGTTTCTGCTAAACCCGGAATAAAATACGGGTTCCGGGTTCTCTCTCTTCCTTTCAACCCAGTTTTAATTTATTAATATAATAATAATGCTGAGTTTTCATTGATCCGCAACAGGGAAACACCCCATTCGGTAGCAGAAGATTTATCTGGAATTGAGTTGAATCTTTGTCGATACAAATCTTATTGACCAAAAGACACTCCATGACATCACCTCCAAACTCTTCAACAGATTATTACATGTATTTCTTATATATCAAAATATTTTAATGGAATAATATTTTATACCATAACTTTTAAATTTATTAATCTTTTTTCATCTATATAACTCAATACAATTTATAAAATGATAGTTTGATTCAGTTTAAAAACTAAGTGTTTTTTTAGAATATAAGATAATAGGTATATATATAAGATATATAAACTGTGATAATATCATTATTATATTTGTTTAATTATAAGTTTAATTTAATGTCTATATAATACATCTAACCCATGTAACTCAAAATATACCATTCAATACAATTTCCTTTATTCTAACATGTATCAGAGTCAACGTTTTATTCTTGAGCTACAAAATTTACTCTTTTGCTGCCTCAAAAAATGGTTACTTTAGTCATTGATAGATGACTCTAATCTATATATATATAATGATGCTTAATTTTTAAAGTGTCCGGATTGCCGGGTCGAGAGCTGTGGTTAATTTGAATATATGTGAGAGTAAATTGATATTTGGGTCGGATTGTGGGTTGACCCGCCCATAAATTTAAAACGGTTAAAAATAAAATTAAAAATACTATAGGTATGGTTCGAACTTGGAACCTAACAAAACAAGTACAACCTTTTAACCAACTAGGCTAATAACACTTTATATTTTAAATTCAACCCAAAATTTGATAAACGTGTGACATTTTAACAATATAAGTTTAACTTTTTAACTAACTAATCTATATATATATATATATAATGATACTTAATATTTAAAGTGTATGGATTGTCGGTGGAGAGCTGTGGTTAATTTGGATATATATGAGAGTAATGGATACTTGGGTCGGATTGTGGGTTGACCCGCTCATAAATTTAAAACGGTTAAAAATAAAATTAAAAATACTATAGGTATGGTTTGAACTTGCAACCTAACATAACAAAGATAACCTTTTAACCAACTAGACTAATAACATTTTATATTTTAAATTCAACCCAAATTTTGATAAACGCGTGACATTTTAACAATATGAGTGAGAGTAAATGGATACTTGGGTCGGATTGTGGGTTGACCTGCCCATAAACTTAAAACGGTTAAAAATAAAATTAAAAATGCTATAGGTATGGTTCGAACTTGCAACCTAACAAAACAAATACAACCTTTTAACCAGCTAGGCTAATAACACTTTATATTTTAAATTTAACCCAAAATTTAATAAACGCGTGACATTTTAACAATATAAGCTCAACTTCTTAACTAACTAATCTATATATATAATGATGCTTAATTTTTAAAGTGTCCGGATTGCCGGGTCGAGACCTGTGGTTAATTTGGATATATGTGAGAGTAAATTGATACTTGGGTCGGATTGTGGGTTGACCCGCCCATAAAAATTTTACCGTAATATTTTTTCACGGTTTTTTATATTATTACTCGTGCAAATGCACGGGATACATGCTAGTTAAATAAAGCACAATACTAACTCAAATCTGAGTGATGAAAAGAGAAAAAGACACATTATTATTGTTATTATTATTATATTTTTTAATAATATTTTTTCTTTCAAATAACTTTGTTAATGTTTTTATTTCTTTCGACAATCATATTATCTGAGTTTTGTTTTCAGTTATTGCTTTAGCCTAGTTGTCAATACCCATATTTTTATTGGTCTTAATTCAATCATATGTGTTTTTACTAGTTATTTAGTTAACACGTTGCCAATCTTCGTAAGGATGAGTTTATTTTCAGGTGTTGTTTCACCCCAGCATTTTATGCAACACATTATCATCTCGTCGTTGGATGGATCTCGAGACTTAAAAATAACTTGGGAGTTCATTCAGTTGTTATTACACCCCAACATTCAATGCCCATTAGATTTTACATTTTTGATAGTTTATCAGTCAACACACTGTCATCCTGTAACTGAATGAAGCTTGCGTGTTTTTGAAGCTTGAAAAATACATCATCAACATTTCAATATCTCTTCTTTAACCTTAAGTTGTTCAAGTCTTTTCTATCTTGAGTTTGAAGAGGGATGTTAGAATATAAAATAATGTATATGTAAGATATTATCAAAATATTATAAATTTTGATAATATCATTATTATATTATATTATTAAATTAGTTTTCTTTAAGTCTAATATAATATCTATTATATAATAGACGTAACTTATATAATTCAAGATATATCTAATACAATTCTCCTTTATTCTAACATATTTGAAAGAAAAAAATATTATTAAAATATAATAATAAGACATAAAGGAAGAGGCCAAGACAGAAAAAAATACCAATAACTAGACAAAAAATATATCAAAAAGGCTAAAAAAAACTCAGACTGCTCAGCGAATCAGAAAGTAGTAGACAATTTAGAAAACCAAATCAATTCTGAAAATAAAAAAAATAGTCGAAATCAAAATCTGACCGCACAGGTGCGTCGATGATCAAAGTTGGACTGGATTGCGGCGGATGACATCAAAATCTGATGGTAGTGGCTCTGATACCATGTTAGAATAAAAGATAATTGTATTAGATATCTTGATTTATATAGGTTAAGTCTATTATATGTAGACATTACATTAAACTTATAAAAAACTAATATAATAATGATATTATCACAATTTATAATATTGTGATAATATCTTATATATATATTATTTTTATGTTATAACATGTTTGATCGTAATATTCTGTTATAGTAATTTTGTGTAACAATCTAACGCAAAAAATTATAAACATATTTTGCGTTTAAATACAATTTTCTCTATACATTCCTTCAATAACTGAATAAACTGGAAAAGATAAGTCAAGTATAAACTGAATTCTATCAATGTACCTAAGAATAAGTTGAAAAAAAACAATATTTTATAAACTGAATTAAATTTTAATATATAAAAAAGGGAGTATTGTATATTATGTGTCAGATTAGAGTGATAATGTATGTATGATAATGGGTCAAACTCGAAAAATGACATACGCGTGATAAATTTTGCAAAAATGACACTTTCGACTTGCAAAATATCATTTTTGCCCCGTGACTTCCCATTACCGCAACGTATTACATATTACGCGTTCTACTCCACGACTCTCTCTCCTAAACTCTAAAAACCTAAACTCTCTATTTTTCCTTCCCTCCTGCTCTATTTGCTCTAAACTCTCCAACGCAACCGCCACGACTCTCTGTTCGTTTGATCTCAAATGGGTATATTTACTCTATGTTATAGTTATTTGTTAAAATAATGGGTTAATATTGTATAGTATTTATATATTTAGGGTGTTATATATGTATTAAGGTCCATATATATATTAAAGCCCAGATACATTAGGTTTTAAGCCTCTTATTTCTATATATAGTCTCCATCTATTGGAGAAGCTGTATTTTATGGAAAACCCTATTATTGAATCCTTTCATTCGAAACATGGTATCAGAGCTATATAGAATTAGGGTTAGGGTTTCTTTTCCGTTTTCCCCTTCCTCTCTAATTACTATTGAGTTTGTTCTTGATGATTGCTTGCATTTATTCTCCATGTCGGAAAAAGGTAAACCTAGTTCCAAAGATAGTGACGGTGGTGCTAGTCGGGGATATCATTTAAACTCGTTCCTCATTCTTAGTCTCGTGAAATTGGATTGTGTCGAACTATCTTGCATGGTCGCAAGCTTGTTTACTTTCGATTCAAGCCAATAGAATGCATAAATTCATTAATGAGAAGTCTAAGAAACCCAAGGATGATGATCTGAGATTGGATGATTGGGAATCGGACAATGCCATGGTGAAAACGTGGCTCTTTAATTCTATGGAACTAAATATTCGGAAAATTTATCTATTTCTTGCCACTACTCAAGAAATTTGGAGCTTGATAGCTAAGACGTACTCCCATTCTAGAAATTGTTCGAAGGTTTATGAGATTCGAAAGAGAGTTCGGGAGACAGTACAGTGTAACATGACACTAGCAGAGTACTACTCTGAGTTGACTGGGTTATGAACGGAGCTAGATCATTATCGCATCTTTAGAGTAGAATGTACGAAAGATGCAGAAGCCTATCAAATGATTGTAGAAGAAGATCGTCTGATTGACTTCCTAGTTGAGCTAGATATCTATTATGATCCCATTAAGGCAGAATTGATCGGGAAAGTTTCACTCCCTGATGTTTCGATTGCCCATGCTCGTATTCAGGGGGAGGAGACTCGACGACATACTATGGTTCCTCAATCGGAACACTCTGATTGTTCTGCTCTTGTTGCTACCCATGTTCATGTTACCGCCCCGTCAGTAGCACCTCCCTTTGTTGATGTGAGTCCACCCACTACAACAAAAAGGACTTTCGGCGACGCTTAAAAAGACTTCTGCCAACCCTTAAAAGCGTCGCCAAAAAGATCACCGACCCTTAATCTTATGTCGCCAAAAGCAGGGTGGGCATAAGTTTTAGCAACGCTTATTTAAGCGTCGGTAATATTCATTTAAGCGTTGTCAAAAGTCTATTTTATTTTTAAATTTATTTTTAGTTTCTTTTGACAATTTTACCTGAATTTTTATTTATTTATTTATTTTTAAATTAAATAACTAAATAATATTATCTTATAAAATCATATATATTACAAGTTTGTAATCATATTCTAATGGTTTAAAAAAACAATTAGACTAAAAGAAAATTTTGTATACTTAAAAGAACAATTAAGTAATATATATATATATGTGCCAACTATTCTAATGGTAGACGAGATTATCATCTTTGTTGTCTTCTGAACTCGACAATTATTCCATTTTCAAGTGCATCATTGTTTGCTCTACCTACTAAATTAATAATAGAACGTAAAGCTTACATCTGGATTTTGTGATCGATCAATTCAGTTTTTTAATACTTAAAATGGAAATCAAGTCAACAATATTTTTAGAGGTATTCTTGGAGTCCAATTCGGATTCGAAGTCTTCTGAGCCATATCCACGGGTACTGTCTATTTATTTTTTCTTCAAACTGTAGCTAATATATTTTCTCATTTGTATCTTTTTTTTAGTATAACAGGGAAATTTCTCGAACTAAAATTACTAGTTGGAGTTAATTAGTTGAGTAAAAAAAACTTGAAAAATCAATAATGGGTCGATATCCACTCTCAAATAAATGAATAAATAAAGTTAATTATCACTTTAATTTACTCTTTTGAACATATTGTTCATCTAAATGTATGTCTAAACCCATTTACACAAATGATGGACAGGGTAAACAAACTTCCTAAAGAAAAAGATGAAGAGGAGATATCAAAGAATGAAAAGACTCCAAAATAGTTTTTGCTTCCAAAGAAATAAGCATCTGAGCAACCAGATTAGTGGAGTCACTAACGAGTACCAAGATTTTATCTAGGAGAATATTTCTCCATTGTCATTAGTAGCAACAATAGATGTCACAGCGTTATGATGAACAAAGCTACACCTATTATTGAAGAAGCTCGATGGTGAATTGAATACGCATTTTTGAAGGATGTTGCCAGTGAGTGCATTTAGTATTTGGAAAAATAAATTAAAATTTCATTGATTTTGTTGTGATTTGAAAAGGGCTGTGAATTGTGTTCTTATACAATATATTTTATCAAACTTTTAAATTTATAAAGAAATTAATAAAAAACTAATATCATAAGCTAAAAATAAATAATTGAAGAGAAAACATTGAAAACTAATCATATTGTAGGGGCTACCTTTTTCAGATAGACCTTCCAAGAATACCTCCAAAAATAAGAATGATACGATGAAAACATAGGAAGTCAAGTAAAATACCTATCTTATTATGATTAAACATCCAAATCCTAGTCCAATTCAATCTGAAGTGAATGATTGATAATAGGTATGCAAATTGGCATGGAGAAAGAATGTAATTGAGCTTGTAAGTACACATGTATTCATAGAATCAAATCATGGTGTGGAAATATCCATCATTAACCAATATATATATATATATATATATATATTATAATCAATTATCATCATTATTTGGTTTATTTTCATGATCATTGATTCAACAATAGGGTCTTGTGGATGACCACTAATGTCAGTAAATAATCAGCAAATCTAGAGTAGTGTAAAGACTATAAAACTTAAAACTAGACCATCAAAATGGAAATGACAAGTACAAATATTTGAAACGTAGATAGTTTTCGAATTAAGTTATTTTTAAACTTAAAATAAATAAATAAAACCTGAAATGGTAGGGCAGACGGGTCATAAATTGACAAGAAGCTTCCTTGACGATCCTGATGCGGGATATGGCGCCAACAACAACCCAAAGCCCTTGTAAGGATCAAGGCTATACGTGATTGTGTTTAGCCAATAGTACATATTTGTAACATAGCAATCCTAAATGTTGTTAGGTAAACTCAGAAATAAAGATTACAGTGAGATGTTTTAAATATACATGTTATCTCCAAGAAAGGCAAAGGGGATAACAATCCACAGGAGAAATAACTAAAGACAACTCTCAAGTAATGAACATATTACCACATGCTTGAACACTTGTTGCAGCTGGGAATAAGAAAGATTGGCGCGAATTTTGACATAGCCACCATGTTGTTTAAACATTAAAATGCTTCATACGAAGGCTTTCGTAATAATTAATTTTTAAATCAAGAGAACTGCAGCTATTCATTATATAGGCTTTTAGCCAATGTCGTCGAGTGGAACACCATGACATGATATGATGTAACGCTTCTTAAAAGGATTAATTATTCTTCAAGGATTAATTAACTTCATTACAGAGGAGAACAATTTTACTTATAGTTCTAACAATATACTATCAATAAAGAATATTGCAATAATCAAAACAAAAAAGACATAAAAAAATATAGAAAAATACCTTTATGAAAGATGTCTCGACAGTTCCCTTGTCAATAAACAATGATTACAACTCAAATCGATCCATCCTTCCAACTAAAATCACAATGCATTGATAAATGACAGCAGTACCTTTTAAAATATAAAAAAATGAATGAATGAAATAGAATGAGAGTTCAAAACCTGTCTTAGAAGGTCAATTGTAATTTTTGTGTCATATTTGTTAAAGGTTAAAAGTTATTTGCACATTGTAAACATTGTTTTGGGGAGGTACTTACGGTCGACATTGTTTCCAAGTGTAAGAACCTGCATACCCGACATTGTCTTAGAAATATGCTATTCAATATTATTCTGTTCTTTTCTCATTAATGTATCGGAATAACAAGCAATAATATCCTCTATATATCTCCTCCCTCCTAAATTTCTACAATTCTCTGTTCACTATATCAGAATCAGATTGTATCAAACATAACTAAGCAAAAGCAATTGGCAAAGTAAACCCATGGGAGAATAAGTCGCTGAATATCCCTAGCTTTCTTCAGTTCACAAAGAACAAAAAATGTAAGGTTTAGGGGTTTAAAGAGAGGAAAATATATGTCAGAAACAGAGTTGGTAATCCATTGAGGATTTTGATTAGGTTTCAACCATAGGTTCAGGACTAGAAGAATGTTCACAGCAATTGTGTGTCTGTTGCTGCTGCTAAGCAGTCTAACTGAATTGAATAGTATGTCCTTTATAACCTGATCAAAGAGAATATGATTATTATGTATAATTAGAAGATCCAAAATCACAAAACAGTTGGAAAGAGAAGAAAGACCCACCTGTGACATTAATTTGTGAATCTGCTCAACCGTTATCTTTGCATTGTCCTTAGTTATTTTCGCAAGTTCATTTTCTTCCTGCAATTCAACAAAATCGGATCAAATATCATACAATCAAACAAGTATCTTCTGTAAACAGAAAGCATATAATATATATGTATCCACTAACCTCTTTCTTTCTTGAAGAAGAAAGAGTTATAAGAGGCCCAAATCGTGAATGTGACAAATAATTTTCAGCTTGCTCTAGCTTTTCAGCTGCATGATAATATATAACAGAAAAGTTAATCAATTAGCATTTAGAGCTTGCAACATACAGCACCAATGATTAAAATCTGAAAAGGCGGTCATACCCAAATCAGACATTTGTCCAGCTAAATAGTGTCAATTTCCTAGCAAAGACGACGAGGAAAAAGTGTTCACCCTGTACTTATTCCATAACATATCCAAGATGTGACAGTCAAGTGATGATTTAAAATATGTTATATCCAGTGCATATCAAGAAACAAACTCAACAAGATATTCTAAAACATACATACATGCATGTATCAAAGATCTCTAATCTAACCGAATTTGAAAACAATCATAATATAACATGTTTACAGTGTACGACGAAGTCTTCGATCTTGTTCAAGGGGATGGTTTGATATTCTGAAACAGGATCATCAGTTGGCGGATATGTTCTAAATTCCCCTATCTCAACCTTTCCAGCTGAAACTGTCTTAGTTGGATCAATCACTACAGCCAGAAATGGCTCCTGATGCTGCTGGTTCAGCATCTGCGTTGAAACATCGATACCAGAAAGACAACAACCATAACCAGGGTGTGAATGGTACCACCCAACTACGTTTTCTTACCTTCCTACCTAAAGAACCAATTATAAGAGCAAACCTCAAGGGCATGAATGTCAAGTAGAAAATGTGTGTTCAAAATCTATGACAAGTATCCACACTTCAGCCAAACAATTATATATACCCCATATAAAAGGAAAAGTGAATTTGAAAATCTACAAGTTACTAAAATACAATTATTGGCTTCATTTGAAAAAACACTTTCTGTATCAGATTTCTTGGAAGCTGAACTTAGTCCAAGACATTCAGAATTTAGCTGGCGGTTTTTCATCTAATAAGTATTTGGATTTAATAGAAAGTTATTGTCAAATCAGTTCAGATATTAGAGTTTCCAAAATATGATCCATTTGAAACTAGTGTTAGCAAACATAAGAAGTTTACAAGAACAAACATGTTATTGTGATTCAACTCAATGATTTAACTGATCTCATCTCTTAATGAGGACAAGACAGAACTGAAGATATTCTTGGTTTAGAGCATAACAACACCATAAAGACTATGATTTTCTTCTAGCATTAGCTATGGGATTGGAATCACCACTATCTACACCTTCTGGTTTTTACTCACTGTAATCTAATTTCGATGTTGAAATAAAATAAAATAAAATAAAACATGCTTGTTCGTCTGGGAATATTCGACCTCATAAGCGTCTTCCTGGGCATTAACCCTAGTCTACGTGCCTTCAACGGGGAGAGCGAAGGAATCCATGACTACGATGGTGTCTCCGTAAGTCTTCCCTTGCATAAAGCCCATGATCTCGATGGTGCCGCTGGAGCGAGAGCGGAGATCCTGACACGCTTGAAGCAGTGAGGGTCGTTAGCCCATGGCTTCTTCCTGAATATCTTGTTCTGAGCATCATCGTCGTAATTGAAGATCGATTCTGATAAATGATTGATCGCGGCAAAAGAAGAAATTAGAGGAGATTAGGTTGCGGCAGAAGAAGGATGAGAAGAGATTCAGGATGGATCCTAGAGAGAGAAGTGAAAATGAAAGTTATTGAACAACACATCTCTTTAACCCATTCATTAGGAGTGACCCGCCCGAGTTTATGACCCGCGTATTAATTATTTTTTTATTTTTATTTTATTTGAAAAGGTGGTCATAGATATTAAAGGTTGGCAAAACTATTTTTTGTTAAGACTTTTACCAACGCTTAATATGCGTTGGTAATTATTGGTCAATGTAGGTATATTTTGTTGTAGTGACCTCTGTGTGATCACTGCCAGAAGACAGGGCATACTCGTGATAGGTGTTTTCTCCTACATCCTCACCTTCGTGGTCGTGGTCGTGGTCGCGGCCGAGGTCCTGACTTTGGAGGACATCATTAGTATAATGCTCACCTTTCAGTGGAGACACAAATTTCTGGTATGGATACTCTCCTCCACCTATAGCGGAGGTTCCTTTGACAATTTCGAAGACGAGTGCTCTTCACAACTTTCTAGTCAACTCTTCTGCTTCTTCCACATCCTCTCATCTTGCCCATTCCGGCATGGCTTCTGCCTTAACAACCTCACAGTCTTCTTCTAACTCTTGGATCATCAATTCAGGAGCCTCTGACCATATGATAAATTCTTCTAGCTTGTTTAACTCTTATTTATCTCAACAGAATACTGTTCGGGTTGCAGATGGATCCCTTATACTTATTTTAGGAAAAGGGTCTATTCAGCTTTCTTCTAAGTTACCTTTGAACTCTATCTTACATGTTTCATCATTCACTTCAAATTTGTTATCTGTTAAACGTATTACAGAGTCTCTAAATGGTTCGGTAACATTCTTCCCTTCTCATTGTGTTTTTCAGGACATAACAGCCGACCAGTCGATTGGTGGGGGTAAAGTTTGCAATGACTTATATGTCTTAGAGGATGTGCTTACTTCTTCACCGATGGTCCACCAAGTATCAACTAACTCTCCGTTAGAGTTTTTGCATTCATGGCATAGACGTTGTGGTCATCCTTCATTTGGTGTATTAGAACATCTTTTTTCTACTTTAACTAAGAAATGTATTAGGTCTGACTTTATGTGTGAACCATGTGAAATTGCGAAACAAAACGTTTTAGTTACCTTATTAGTAATTAAAGGATCATGACTCCATTTTCTGTCATTCATTCTAATGTTTGGGGCCCGTCTCAGGTTACTGATCGTTCCGGTTATAGATGGTTTGTCACTTTTATTGATTGTCATATGCGTCTCACCTGGATTTACTTACTTCGTCAACAAAATGATGTATTTGAATGCTTTAAATTATTTCATGTTATGATTCATACACAATTTCAAGCTGTTATACAAATCTTACGGACCGACAATGGTACAGAGTATACTAATGGGGATTTTAAGTCTTATTTATCTTCTCATGGCATTGTGCATCTTATGTTTACTATGCATATTCCTAGCTTCCTATGGGGAGATTCAATTTTAACTGCATCATATTTAATTAACCGTCTCTCCTCTATTGTTCTTAAGTTCAAGACTCCAACACCATTTCTCCCACATACTTCAAAACATCCTCTCCCACTTCATGTCTTTGGATATGTTTGTTTTGTTTATAACTCTGCTCCATCGCGTGAAAAATTAGATCCCCGGGCTCTAAAATGTGTCTTTATCGGTTATTCTCCAACTCAGAAAGGGTACAAATGCTATCATCCTCCCACTAAACGAGTGTTTGTTAGTCATGATGTCACTTTCTGGGAGTCAACTCCTTATTACACCTCCATCTCATGTTTACCTCTTCAAGGGAGAGTTTAGAAAAAGAATAAATAAACATGGAGTCTTCTTTCACTCCTATCGACCCTATTACTTTTTCAAGACAGGAGGAGAGGAAAGCACCTTCTAGTGAAGAATAATGTTAAAAAGAGGAAAGGGAAGCACCTTCTAGTGGAGAACCATGTTTAAAACCTGGTAGACTAGATGGACCGAATTTGGTGACATACTCACGCAAACAACATGGAGATGCTATATTACCCCCTAAATTGTCTGATCCGGAAGTTAGTCCTACAGTTGCTCCTTCTTCCTATACAAACGGTAATCCTTCTCTTTATGACCTTGATCTTCCCATAGCTGCTATAAAAGGTTCTAGAAAAAATGTACTCAGCATCCTATTTCTAACTTCGTTTCTTATGATTTTGTATCTCCTTCCTATTGTGCATTTGTTTCCACTTTGTCTTCTATTCCTATTCCTCAGCGTTGGTAGGATGCTATACTTGAACCAAAGTGGGAATGTACTATGGGTGAAGAGATGAATGCTCTTAAGAAGAGTGACACATGGGATCTTATGACTCTTCCTGTTGGCAAAAAAACAGTTGGATACAAATGGATGTTCACTGTAAAATATAAGCCAAATGGGTTAGTTGAAAGGTACAAGGTAAGACTAGTTACGAATGGGTACACACAGACACTTGGGATTGACTATCAGGAGACGTTCGCTCCCGTCGCCAAGATGAACTCTATTCGGATCCTAATTTTCTTGTGCTGCCAATCTAGGATGGAATCTTTAGCAACTTGATGTGAAGATTGCCTTTTTGCATGGCAACCTAAAGTAAGAAATTTATATGCATGTCGCTTAGGGATGGCAATGGGGCGGTTCGGGGCGAGGAATGCATTTACCGTCCCCGCACCGTTTTAATTTCGGGGAATTTTTTAATACCATCCCCGCCACGTTCGGTTTTTTTTCGGTTTCGGGGAATCCCGCGGGGCACCGTTAATAATTATTTTTATTTAAAATAAAATAAAAATTATACAATAAAATTATATAAACAAGTTTTTTAATATAATATATATTATAATATATTAAAATTTATATTATTATAAAGAAATAACATTACTACTCTTATAAAATATAATGAATAAATAAATATATTAATAATTTAATATATTTAATTATGTTTATGGTGTTCGGGGCAGATTCGGGGTAGATTCGGGGTGAAATTGGGGCGGGTCGGGGCGGGGGACACAAATACCATCCCCGCCCCATTCTCATTCGGTTTCGGGGAAAAACCATCCCAAACGGGGCAATTCGGTTCGGTTTTCACGGGGCGGTTTCAAATTGCCATCCCTAATGTCGCTCATGTCTTCTCATCTCACATTACATAAGGGGAAGTGTGTAAACTCAAGAAAACCTTGTATGGGCTAAAACAATCTCCTAGAGCATGATTTGGGAGATTTCACGGTGCTATGATAAAGTTTGGGTTCAAGCAGACCAACTCAGACCATACAATCTTTGTTAAGAGACAAGGAGACAAGATCACAATATTGATTGTGTATGTCGATGACATCATTGTAACAGGTGATGATGAAGATGAGATTAACTTAATCAAACAATGGTTGGCGACCGAGTTTGAGGTCAAAGACTTGGGTTCGTTGCGGTACTTTCTTGGGATTGAGATAGCTAGATTGTCTCGTGGTATCTTTCTCTCCCAACGGAAATATGTCATTGATCTCATATTTGATACTAGAATGCTAGGATGCAAACTTACGGACTCACCTTTTGAAGCTAATCATAAGATCTTCGGAGGTGTTGGTACCGAGGTGGATAAGGAGAGATATCAACGGTTAGTCGGGAGACTTATATACCTTGTTCATACTAGACCTGACATTACATATGATGTTGGTGCTGTGAGCCAATACATGCATGATCCTCGCGAGACTCATATGGATGCAGTCTATCGCATTATGAGATACTTGAAGGAAACACCGGGTAAAGGCTTGCTGTTTAAGCCTCAAGGTCACCTAGATGTTCAAGGATATACCGACTCAAATTTGGCTGGCTCCTTGGATGATAGATGTTCCACCAAAGGTTATTGTGCCTTTTTTGGAGGTAACCTGGTAACTTGGCGCAACAAGAAACAAGCAGTGGTAGCAAGGTCTAGTGCCGAGGCAGAGTACAAAGCTATGAATCTTGGCGTTAGTGAGCTCTTGTGGACTCGGTCCCTTATTGTAGAATTTGGTTTCACACCAACTGATCCTATTAAGCTATTTTGTTATAACAAGGCTGCTATCTCTATTTCTCATGTTCCGTTTCAACACGATCGAACCAAGTATATTGAGATTGACCGACACTTCATCAAGGAGAAGATTTCCAGCGGTCTCCTCTGTACCCCATATGTAAAGATTGGCAATCAACTAGTCGATGTCTTAACTAAGGGTCTTAGTAGTAGAGATTTTGTTCCCATTATAAGCAAGTTAGGCATGATGAATATCTTCGCTCCAACTTGAGGGGGAGTGTTAAAATAATGGGTTAATATTGTATAATATTTATATATTTAGGGTGTTATGTATTAAGGCCTATATATATATATATATTAAGGCTAGATACATTAGGTTTTAAGTCTCTTATCTCTATATATAGTCTCCATCTATTGGAGAGGCTGTAATTTATGAAAAACCCTATTGTTGAATCCTTTCATTCGAAACATTATTTGATTTGATGATTTCTTAATTAATGATGCATTTTATGAAGTTATATACTATAGTTAATAACTTCTGAATGCGAATATGCGAATATTATGTTATGAACAAAAAAAGATTTTACTGCAACATTATGAAAGGAAAGGGAAATTTGACGAAATGACCTCACGGGTATTGCTCATGTGTATTGTAATAACTTCACGTGTATTGCTCATGCGTATTGTAATGTTCAGCGTATTGCAATGTGATCTTAAAATTTGGTCCTAATTTGCTTGGAGTTTTCGAAAATGGTATGGTGTAGTCATTCACTGATGCAAGAACTTTAACTCCTTTGGGTTAGTCTCTAATTCTTCTTCTTGTTCTTGTTTTCTGTCAAGTGAATCTCATTGTTCAGATTCTTTTTACTAAACTCAACAGATATTTGATCTTATAAAGGGAAAGGGAAAGGGAAGGCTTGTATTCAACATGAGGAGGAAGAAGGGCATCACCATTTATAATTATTTCAGATTCTCTTTACTAAAGTCAACAAATATGTGATCTTAAAAAGCTTTCAATTCAAATTCGTTATGAATTCCGAATATGTTATCTTTGCAGGATGGTTGTTTGAATATGGATAGACTCATTGTTCCTTTTCATTTAATTTGAATTATGTTGGGAACCAAATGTCAAGACCAGACATATCGAATATGTTTCTTTACCAAATGTTTGAATTATGTTGTTCTCTCGTTTATACAAAACCTTTTAACAAAGAGTTTTTCCATATATAAATGACATTGCAGGAGGTTGACACGACATGTTTCTGTAGAGTAGATGTAGAGTAGATGGATGATTAAAAACAGTTGATGGTGCAAAGAAATACGTTCCTGGAACAAACATTTGTCTTCAACCAACGTTAAGCCATCAATTCTTTAGTTGAACGAAATAATTTAAGTATTTCTTTAATTGATGTTTCGAAATATGAGGATGCGGAGGAAATCGTGGTGGCTAAAAACATTTATGGGAATCTATAGCGGGGAAGGGACAATTTAAAACATTTAAGTCGAATATCTTGTCGAGCTTGGCTGGTCGGAACCTAGTAAAAAACACATTCTTCATTGTCAAGTTCTTCAAGCTTAAGGACTCTTGAGTTTTTTTCTTTCTTTTCTTCCTTTTGTGCCATTTTAAAGCTTAAGAACAACTTATTTTAGTTACCTCTTCATGGATCATGTTTGATGTATGTAAAATAGGGAAATTAAGCAGCATTCAAAGTGAGTCTTGAATATTCTTATGTAGAATGTTGTTATATATATGATACAGTTACTTTCAGTTTTAAGATTAATCACAATCATATCCAGCGTATTTGTTGAAGTGATTTCTTATGTCGAAACCTCTCTGTAACTGTATGATCTATACTCAAAATAAATGAAGTAAAGTTTATATGGGTATCCATCAAACATTAAGAAATTGCATCAATCACCATTAATAAATAAAAAGGAAACTAGCTTTCTTTTGCTCTATTTGGCTTAAAGCACATATATATACATCATACCTTCTTGATCATTAAACAAAGTTAGTCATTGTGAGAAAACACAACAGGACCATAAGGTTTTCAAATAACTCCTGTTCCACCTTCCAAATCAACTTTTTAGTCACATCAAACTCAAAATCAATATGATAATATGTTGTTTAAAATTGTACATTGAGCTCAATAACTTCTTCATTGCAAACATGTTCGAAAGAAATAGTGTCGTATATCCTTTGCTTCTCACTATCATCAAATGCAAGCGAAGAAGCTGCAGAAATGAACCGCTCTTCAAATTTGATTCATATTCTTCATACTCTAACATGGTAAATAAATGTGATTAGTACCTTTATCAAGAAACTTAAAAATATCATTCCACAATCAGATGATTTAGGACCCGGAAATTCTTCTTTATGGAACTTAGATAGTTGCTTGACTATTTCAGCTACAAGATCGAACAAATAACTATAACATAAAATGAACATACTCATTAAGATCGAACGAACGAACTGAGAGTCTTGGCGGCTAGTTATTGTTGATCTTAAACAAACGGAGAGTCGTGTGGCTGCATTGGAGAGTTTATGGCAAAGAGAGCGGGAGTGAGGAAGAAGGGGGAATTTAGGGTTTTAGAGTCGGAGAGTTTAGGAAATAGAATCGTGAAGGTAGAAAAAAAAATTATATATTGGAGTTTGCGCGTATTATATATTATAATACTCGTGTAATACGTTTATTACATACTACGCGTATTAGTGTATTACATATTACTCGTAATATTTAATACGTTACGGTAAGGGGCAAGTGACGAGAGATAAGACGGACATTTCGCAAATGAAAGTATCATTTTTAAAAAAAAAATTATCCAGGTTGGGTCTAGAAAAGCTGGAAGTGTAGATTGACACGGACACGGCAAAGAAAATAAATGGAATATTATTATTATTATTTGTTATATCTTGGAGGATTGCAAACGCCAAACAGGGAGCAGATTAATAATTAAACCCAAATATTAAATATTAAAAAAAATCTAAGACCCAGTATAATAATAATATTATTATTATATGTGTGTATGTATGTATGTTAATAAAGAAGTAGGCTTTATTCATTTGACGTTTATGGCGGCTATGCATATGAATTAATAATTATAATTTGATCATAGCCAGGCCTGAATCATTTAACATAAAAAAATAGGACTTTATTTTGAAGATTATTAATCTATAATAATAAATTATTAATAATAACGACAATAATGTTTGAATGGTAATTTGTTTTCTTCGATTAATTATATTATTAATAAATTATTAGCACAATAATTTTAGGTAGCACTAGTTTATGAGAGTCTAATTTCAATTAATTTTAATATTGTTTTTTTTTTGTTCGATATACTGAGATTTGAAGTATTAGAAAAAATCATATAATATAATTTTATATATTAAATTATATAATTAATTAATTAATTAAAATATTTATCTATTTTTCTTAAATTTAAATATAAGAAGATATTTTAGTAATTTATAAAAAAAAATTAAAAATCAAATCAAACTAATTATGCATCTTGTTAGTCGGGGTAGAATGTGTGAAAATTTGAAGATGACATCTTAATTATTTTTTAATTGAATAATTTTAATAGCAATGGAGACCGCGATTTAAAACCTATTTTGAAACATGATTAATATTGAGTGAGTGATGCCTAAGTTAATCGACCATTGTTAAGATGTTTGGATAGAAATCGCAAGCTCGGTTGAATTAATCGATGTATTTTTATTCTGATTATTTTCTGTTAGACTATTTGACTCTAAAGAAACTATAAGATGTTCAGTAATCGTGACCGAGTAATGTGTTAATCCATAATTCTATTATTATGACGATAAATGATGTCTTTTTATTAAAGATGACGGAACCGATCGATGAACTCATTAATCTTTTGAAGATTTTTGAGTTCGTTAACGTTAAATTTTATATTATACTTGTTTGCTAGTGAACATTTTTTTGGTTGCATATATTTGTATTGTTATGAATATTAAATGATTAATTTCGGTGTGTTTTGAATGTGTTTAATAATAATGTAATATTCGTGTTTTTTTTATTGTTTTTTTGTTACGTTTAAATGATTATTATTTATAACATATTATATTGATTTTTTAAAAAATAATATAAATTATTATTTTATTCTCAAATATATTTATATTTATTTATTAAGTTCTGTTTTGAAACAGTGTTTAAATATTTATTATACTCGGTTAATTATTTTAAAGAACACTGGTTATAAATAAATATTAAATATAAAAATAAATATCCTTATTTATTATTCAACTATATTATATTCGGTATGTTAACAGAACAATTTCATATTGTTTGTAAAAACTTGGAACCTATTTACTCCTAATTACAGTGAATAAGGATTTAAACGTTAAGTAGCTCAACTTGCATCCACATTTGTACGGATAAAATATAAACAAAATATTAATTATATATAAATATTTTAAATTAAAATAATATTATCCAAATTTTTGAATTAATTTTAATTTGTAAAATTAAATTAAATTCAAATTTAATGTTTACTTATATTTTTATATTTATCAAATATATAAAATTTAAAAACATCTCAAATGAAGATATAATACATGCGATCAATCAAAAAAATTATCATATAAATTGAAAAAAATTCATTAATGTAGAAAAAACTTAGTTTAGAAAAAAAATCATTAACATTGAATTTTGAATAAATTTGGGTCTAATATCTTTTATTATTATATACTTATTTGACAAATAAAAATATTAAAAAATTATATAAATTCAGTAATAATTTATATTTATCAAAAATAGAAAAATAAATAAATTAAATATAATTAATTATTTAAAAATAAAAATATTAATATAATAGATAATTTGACAAATAAAATATTTAAAATTAATAAATATAAATATATAAATAATTAAAATAATATGTGTTAATAAAATTATTATATACCGTCTCTTCATTTGTTTTTTATAATAATAAACTATTATAATAGAAATTCGATAAATATTAAAAATAATTAAATTAATATAATAATTAAATAAAAAATATGTGCCAATAAAATATAATTCATACAATAATTTTTTAATTTATTTTTTTATACTAATAAATTATTAAAAACTATTTAAAATTAATATATATATATATATATACATATAAATAATTAAACTAAAAAAATGATTCAGTATCTTAATTTATTTTTTATAATAATAAATAAATTTCCAATATATTTCTTAATAAATTTAAAATTTAATATATTTAGTTAAATATATTTTTAATTTAAATATTTTAATTTAAATATTTTAATTTAAATATTTGTATTAATATGTTTTACATTTTTTATTTTTAACAAATACTTTTTTATTTCTTTTATTTTTTTAATTTATAATATTATATATATATATATATTGATATTTTTATTTTTAAATTTTTGTCAATTCTAAAATATTATTTTAAATATATAATGTGTTATTTTGTTTATTTATAATAATAAATAAAATCTAATATTTTTAAATTTATTATTTAATTTATTTATATATTTATATATATATATATATATAAATATTATAAATTAAAATAACAAATATTTATTATATTATATGGATATATTATATATATATATATATAATTAATAATTTTAATACTAAAAAATTATTTTATTAAAATTTCTTACACTCATATATATTATTTAAATTATTTTTTTTGAATGATGTATTATTAACATTAATCATTTCAATTCTCATTATAGATAGATGCATTCTTAAACATTATAATTAATAAATTCACTTCTTCTAACTTAGCGGTAATATGAGATGGATACTCACCCTAAGTTTTAGGTTCGAGTCCGTTAGGCGGGAAATGCACCTGCTTAAATGGTTAAGTGTGTTTACGGGCTACATATTTAATCTGTTGTCCATTTTTTATATATTTAATTAATAATTTTTAATACTAAAAATAAAATAAAATGTATTATTAAAATTTCTTGCACTCATACATATCATATATATTTTATTACATTTTTTGACATTATCTTAGGCTCTGAATCATCCTCCGTTGAGTATCTTAGGGTTTTCTCATCAATGTTTGTTTACGTTACTCAAACCGATATTCCCAATTTCTCTTCATCTACCAATGTTCACGCACCTATGTATAATAATTACTTTTAAAAAGATTTGAACTTTGTTCTTAAATATAAAATGTTAACACTTTAACTGTTATAATTGATGAAATAATTTTATTTTTTTAAATTATATTTTAAATAACTATATATTATAAATTTTCCAAACTAATACAAAAATAATATATAATAAAACTAGTTATATTTTTTTTATCATAATATTAAATAAAAATATATTCGTTAATAATAATATATATAATAAAATTAATTAAACTTCATATCATAATTTTTATTTATTAAGTAAAAGACACATTAATTACATATTTTAAAATTATTGTAAATTTTGTTGTAAAAATTATTTTGTTTTTTTATGTTTTTTTATGCATTCCACAAGAATTTATCTGTATTTATTATAATTTTTAACTCAAGTCATTCGATCCTTTCGACATACATTCTCGCTTCTGTTTCATCTACCAATGTTTGGACCCCACATATAATAAATAATTAATTTTATATATTTATATATATATATATATATATATATATATAATTAATTAAATAACTATATGTGTTATATGAATTTTTATACTCATATAAAAAATATAATAAAAATAATTATATCTCTTATCTTAATATTAAATAAAAATAATAATAATAATATATATATATAACATTATGTAAATTAAAATTAAAAAATACTTTTATACAAATTAATTATATATATATATATATATATATATATATATATATATATATATATATATAATTATGAAATAAATTTTTATTTTATAATTTAAAAAATGATACTTATAAAAAAAAAAGTAAAAAAATGAAATAACCCTTTCTATGAGAAAAAGATTTCTCTACAATTTGTTATCAATTGGTCAAAATTTTGACAATTTATCCCTTATAGCCCCTTATAGCGTATCTAGATTAGTTGGGCTCTAACTTTTTGTTAGTTTGTGAAGACTTTATTAATAATTATTTACAACTTCTTATATCATTATAAATTTACATCTAAAACTTATTTTATTTTACATGTGAACCAAAATTAAATATTACAATACTATCAAAATTATTTATCTAACATCATTTATTTTGTTTCCTTTAATTCAAATAAATTTTATATAAAAATAATTTACAAATAATTCAAAATAATACAAATTTAACCATCAAACACAAATTAAATAATTAATTAGTACAAAAACACATTTGATTAAAGTAAGAGAGCTCTATGAATGATATAGACTACCGTGAATATGCACCAAATCAAATGACATCAAAATACTACTCAACATTCTTTTCAATTGATATAGGGTAACACCGATTGGTTAAAATTCTAATCGATATAGAGTAACACCGATTGATATTAACCAATCGATATTGACCTTTTTTTTAACGAAGAAAATAAAGTTCAGTTCTTTGTCACTTGTTAATCTCTTCTTGCTTTGCTATTAACTTCCCGGTGTAGTTCAAACACTCACATTGTAAGGAAACTAAAGATCTATCCATTTATCTTAATAAAAGTATGCTTAAACACAATTGTACTTCCATGCCTTTGCACTAAGAACCTGTGAGACGTCATTGACGTCTACAATTGTATTAGTATGACATAATAGGCGCTCATAATTAAACAGAAAAACGTCATTCCATAGATAAGATCAATATAACTCAATCAATTTTAAAAATCTAAAGCAAAACAATGAACGACGACTACCTACCTACCTACCTACCGATAAGACGATCTATCTACAGTTTCTTAAATTCAAATAGTGACAGAAGGAAGAACAAACTCGCTAGAAGAGATCTAAACATGTAGCCAAAACTTCAGACGTTTCAAAATCAAGTTCACAGTCCTCCAATAAGCTAATGAGGAACGGAAATGTAGCACAAAATGAAGAGAAAAGAATATGAATGCAGATTGTTCAGTATACCTTTGCGGCTTTCTGAATTCGGCCTGAAAATGAAGTTGAATAGAAACAATAAATTCTCTTAGCGGCCTCCAGTTTTATCCTTTTTTTCTCGAGGTTTGCATATATTGATGATGATGATACTACCAGTACCAGACAAAATGAGCATGTCAGCAGGAACAAACTTATCTTCTCCATCAAGTCCACTAGAGCGACCAATGGAAACCACATCACCAGGCAGAAGTTCTGTCCCAGCAAGTTGAACCCATCTAAGAAAAAGTTGTCATAAATCATCAGTTAAGGCGCAAATGACGAGAAAATTGAATGTAATATCATCCAAAAAGCTCAGAGAGTTTAACTCACTCGCCACAACGATGGTTATCCACTCTCACATGTCTAAGCTCTGTCAGAGTCTTCAATCAACTCTTTGCCATTGTGGACTCAAACATGAACATAGTGAACAAACTGTAATACCAGAATTCATCCAGGCGCCAAAGACCTACACAGACATAAGACCTAAATGTAAAATGCATTTTAATAAGATAACTATATATGAACTGGAAAAGTAAAAGGTATAATAAAGATACTATAACTGGAACAGAATGACCTGTCACAAACCTGAAATACAAAAAGGGTTCCATTCGATGCTCCTTCATTAATTTCTGGAAAGTTGGCTGAGGATATTCAAAGCTACATACATAGAATGGAAAGATTTTAGAAATCAAGTTTGTGCTTGACACAGGTATTTACAGCATATGTCACAGAGAAGGCACCTTATATAATCTATTTCTTAACATATAAATGACAACCATATATTCAAATATAAATAAGCCAACCTGTTGCTTTCTAAAATCAAAATAAATTTCTTCAATATCTACTCAAGATGTGGAACCTGCAACCTGTTGGGTGAACATTTATTACTCAAGTATTCAGATAAGCTAACATCGCGATTTAAATATGAGACAAAAACAGCACGTGATTAAAAATAGATCTTACAATTTTCCTTGAATGAATTGGCACAATCTCTTTTGACCCAAATAACTTTGCTGGAGAAATTTTGCCCGAATCTGCAAGGTGATGAATATCTTTCACCTGCAAAATTGTGTATACATGTAAGTCATGGTGTGCGCTTATGGAACACATTGTTCTCCTCTGGTTGGATTCGCCGTTTGTTTGCTTGCTTGCATCCATCGACAACGAGGACGTTGCTTGCAAATGAAATTGAATCGGCGGATCTTTGATTGCTTTCAGTAAATCCATCGGTAGAAGAGCGATGATGATTCTGACGATGATTTGGTTGAGGAAAATTACTCGTCGTTGGTTGAGGAAAATAATAATAATAATACACAATCCAAACCTTTACTCGTCTCCTCTCAAGCGACTAATGACTTGTAATGCCGATTGGTATAAAAACAATCAGTACCTTAGTAAACGCGTTTTCTTATTATAATTTATACAGATTGATTTTAGCACCAATATTATATATGGATTTTTACTATTGGTTCAATATGGTCTGACATATATATAGTTTTTTTACAATCAAAAATGGAATAATAATATGGACTCAATCATCAAACAATAAAAGATATGAAATAATATTGAGTTCAATGTTTTACTTGTACTATTATAAGTTATGAATAAAAAAATAAAAACTATTAATTTTATTTTTATTCATATTAAATTAAATAAATAAAAAAATCATTTATAAAAACATAACAGTAAAATAAAACTAACAAACAAGTTAATAAAATCTTTTCAAAAAGAAAAATGTTAAGACTAAGAGAAATAAAACCAAAGAAAAATGAAATTAAGAAAAATATAACTGAAACTAATATAGAAACAATAAAAAAATTAGGAATAAAATAAAATTAAATAATTTAAGTAATGTAAAAGAAGAAGAGAGAAAATATATTGTTAGGATCGGTGTTGTCAATATAGAGACTATGGTCTGACTATTGTGAACAGCTTACGATAAACTCTTCGATAATAATCCTACGAGGGATTAGTATCTGTTTATATTCTTTACAAATCCTCCAGGCTCTTGAAACGGATTCAAGTGCGGAATTGTTCGTTGGATTTGAAGTTTTAGACAATTGAATTCAAATGACAGAAATTAAAAACACAAGGAGTTTTATGGATAAACCTCTTACGTCACCCATTCTTCCACAACTGGAAGGATATCCACTAAAGACTTCTAATCAGATACAACTTACTGAGCTAGCTAACTCTCTGTTGAACAAAACAATTTATATTCAACTTACAACACTGATGTTTCTCACAGAAAAGACTGTATACGATTACAATGTACTCACAGCTAGACAAACAGTAAATGATTTAGTGTGTATATTAAGCAGAGTATTTCGGACAGTTCGACCGTTGTCCTTGAACTTCTATATATAGTTGAAGTACACCAACGGTCGAATATTCTTTGTGGACATGTGACATGTGTTAGTTGGACGACCTCCTCTTAGTACGAAAGTACAACAAACTCTAAGAATTTGGATTGTGGTCATACCGAACAGATAGTGCGTCGGATATCCTCTGATCTTGTCTTGTACTAGAAAGGTGAATGAGAGATATCCACGTACGTGGCAATCATTCATTTGATGGAATTAGTTGGCTTGTCAAACTGTTGAAATAAGTGGAGCAGATAGCTAAATGATCGTGGTTAGACGGATGCTTCCTTTAGACAACTGTTAAAGTAAGGCATCAGACGTTCTTCTTTGGATCGCGTCTAAAGGAGTTAGACGTCTTCGTCTAACTACGCATTCCTTTAGACAACGTCTAAAGGAGTTCGACGACCTCGTCTAACTACGCATCCTTTTAGACAGTGTCTAAAAGAGTTAGACGACATCGTCTAACTACGCATCATTTTAGACAGCGTCTAAAGAATTTAGATGTCCTCATCTAACTCTGCATCCCTTTAGACAGCGTCTAAAAGAGTTAGACGACCTCGTCTAACTACGTTTACCTTTAGACAACGTCTAAAGGAGTTAGACTACCTCGTCTAACTACGTTTCCCTTTAGAATGCGTCTAAAGGAGTTAGACTATCTCGTCTAACTACGATTCCCTTTAGACATCATCTAAAAGAGTTAGACGATCTCGTCTAACTACGCATCCTTTAAGATAACGTCTAAAGGAGTTAGACGACATCATCTAACTACGTTTCCCTTTAGACAACGTCTAATGGAGTTAGACTACCGCGTCTAACTACGTTTCCCTTTAGACAATGTCTAAAGGAGTTAGACTACCTCGTCTAACTACGTTTCCCTTTAGACTGCGTCTAAAGGAGTTAGACGTCCTCGTTTAACTACGTTTCCCTTTAGATAGCGTCTAAAGGAGTTAGACTACCCCGTTTAACTACGTAAAACGTCTAAGACTATCTACTTCAAACCGCGTCTGAAATAGCAAAGTCTTTTAGATTTGCGCCTGCACAAAACAGATAAACAACTTAGCTTGATCATATTAACATCATCAAAATTATGTTCCAAGCCATAACCATCTTTTATATTTTTTAAAGTTAATTAAACTTTTTCTTTCTTAATTAATTTTTTTCTTTCTTTGTTTTAAATTTTCTCCACATATATTAACATTTAATTAAAAAATATATAAATTAAAAAATAAAAATGAACTATTTTTTTTAGTAACATATGTTAAATGAGCCTACTTTTTTTTATTGTACGTATATTTAAATGATATTTTATTAGTTCATACGTCTAATTGAGTTTGAGTTAGTTGTACAAGTATATATTGTTAAAATTATCCTAATTAGATCCTAATTTAAATTATGAGAAATTAAAATCTGAATGGTTCTTCCAATTTAATGAATACTGAATTATTTTTCTCTCTTTGTTGAAGGGGGCGCAAAAGATAATGATTCGTACCTCAAATGAGGACCATTACCGTTGCATATAACCAACATTAGTAAGTTATTATTGTTTAAATAATTCTAATTTAGCCCTTCATAAAATAAGAAATATCACTTAAGGTATTCTCACTTTATATTAATGACAAATACACCAATAAACCATTAACTTAATTTCACATTAGATTACTTTATTTTGGCTTATATTAAAAATGACATTTACACAATTATTTATTATACTAATGACCCCAGATATTCCAACAATCTCCCACTAGATCACGTATGTACAAAAATAAATGTATCAACCAAAATACGCCTGAAATTTTATGTCATCTCAATCATATGTTGTATAAATAATTTTATTAATTAATCATATCAATATATGACCAAAGAGCTCGTCGTTGTATTTGAGCACAACTAGACCCAACATTGATCACATAAATTAATACAATTAATTCACAAATTATATCATGAATGTGAGGAATGAAAATTTCATGCAATGTGATCTTTTTATGTTAATATTCAACTGGTCTTACTTGACTTTAATGAGATCTTACTTTAACGTACTTTTGGCACGTTTAACACATTTTCGCACGTTTTGACACATTTTTACGTTTTCAAATTTTCAAATTTTCACGTTTTGACATTTTTTCACGTTTAACATGTTTTTGACACATTTAATACATTTTTCACATGTTTACCATGTTTTTGACACGTTTAACACATTTGTACACGTTTAACACGTTTTCACGTTTTTGACATGTTTAACATGTTTTTAATACATTTAACACATTTTTCATGTTTTTGACATATTTAACACATTTTTGACACGTTTAACACATTATTTATACGTTAAACATGTTTTTCATTTTTTGACACGTTTATCACATTTTTGACATGTTTAACACGTTTTTGGCATGTTTAACACATTTTGGCATGTTTAACATATTTTTGACACGTTTAACTAAATTTTAACATGTTTTTTGGCACGTTTAATATTTAAGCATGCCAAAAATGTGTTAAATCCAAAATGTGAGAAACGTGCCAAAAACATAAAAACTGTTAAATGTGTCAAACGTGTTAAACATGTCAAAAAAGTGTTAAACGTGCCAAAAATATGTTAAACGTGCCAAAAACATGTTAAATATGTCAAAATGTGTTAAACATATCAATAATGTGTTAAACGTGCAAAAATGTGAAAAACATGTTAAACGTGTCAAAACGTGAAAAATATGTTAAACATGTCAAAAACGTGTTAAACATTGCAAAAAACGTGAAAATGTGTTAAATGTGTCAAACGAGTTAAAACGTGTTATATTTGTAAAATAATTGTTAAACGTGCCAAAAATTTGTTAAAACGTATTAAACATGCCAAAAACGTGTTAAACATGTCAAAAACATGTTAAATGTACAAAAATGTGTTAAACGTGTTGTTAAAATGTCAAAAATGTGTTAAATATGGCAAAATCGTGAAAACGTGTTAAATGTGTTAAAAATGTATTAAATATGCCAAAAACGTGTTAAAGTTGTCAAAATGTGTTAAACATGTCAAAAATGTATTAAACATGCCAAAAACGTGAAAAACGTGTTAAAAGTGTCAAAACGTGTTAAAATGCCAAAAATATGAAAAACATGTTAAACTTGTGAAAAACATGTTAAGTATGTCCAAAACGTGTTAAAGGTGCCAAAAATGTGAAAAACATGTTATAAGTGTGAAAACGTGTTGTAATGTCAAAAACGTGTTAAACGTGCCAAAAATGTGAAAAATGTGTTAAACATGTGAAAAATGTGTTGAACGTGTTAAACATGTCAAAAATGTGTTCGACTGTAATGAAGATCAACGTAGTAAAAATCAAGAGAGTATATTAAAGTTGGAAAACGGTTAGTTTATATTGGATTAATAAGAGAGAATTAAATTAAATTTATATAATTTGGATAATTTGGGTAACCCTAACCCAACCCAAATTCAACACAACTTATACTCAACCTAACCCATATTCAACCTAACCCAAATTAACTTACCCAAATTAATATTTTGGGTTTGGGTTAAGGTTGAGGATTGGGTCAACTCATAATGCATTACTATAAGCATCTACTATGGTTAACATATATATATATATATATATAAGAAACTTGAATTATTGAATGTTTCTTATAAGGTCCAAAGAGTAAAGACCAAGTTCACAATTTTTTTTTAAGCAAAACAACTATTAGGAGAAGACAATATATCTTGACATTTTTGAAATGGAACAAACTTCATAATAGTGTATCTTATTTTCCTAACCAAGGTAGACATATTATTCATCACTTTAGGAGATGGATGACCAAGTCTTTTATACATTCCAATACAATCAATAACCGGAGATAAAAATTAGTAGAACTACTATTAAAAATGTCTTTAAAACAATAATTAAGAGAAGAAAAAACAAATTTTTAATTTTTTCCCAAGCTGAAATTTGTTAACAAATTTACGGTAATACAAAATACATTCATTTTTATCAAATATGCATATTATATTCTCATCTTTAATCAATTTTGCTAATGATATTAGAATTTATTTGAAGTCTTTTACTATCATGACATCATTTAGCACTAATCTTTCATTTAGTTTCATATCTCATCATTCAACTATTATATTAATTGATCCATCCGCTAAGTATAAAATCCTTACTTTATCAAGTTTTCTAATATTAATTAGTCGTTTTATTGTATTACAAATATGACATTTTGCCCCTAATCAATCAACCATGTTATGCCATTGTCATCATCATGATACGTGCTCATGTTGTGTTCAAATATAAATATCTCCATTTTGAAGAAGCAGTGGATCGTTGTATTTTCTCTTGTTCGTCATTCTCCTCTTCAATCCAGTCTCTATTTCTTGATATGTGTTTACTTATAGTCAAATTAAGGTTCGAGCTCTCCACTTTTTAATTCTTATCGTTTGAATCGCTCTCTTTTGTGTTTGAAGAAGAATATGAACCACACTCTAATATTATGAACAAATCTAGCAACATCTCTATGACTTGCTAGACAAAATGAATCAACAAAGAAAAAATCGTAGAAACAAGGAAAAAAAAAATTATCCACGTTCATGATCATATTTTGTTAGAAGGTTACAAAGTATCCATCGGGCTAAATCCCCAAATTAATTTTTACTAAACTAGCCCATAACTCTTACACTTTACATTTAATATTTATAATTTTAGTAACATAAAACATTCTAATAAAATAGTAACTTAAATTTATCCATTTTTTTTAAAAGTTACAAATCTACAAATTGATTCATTTTCTTGATAGAATGGGTTCATATTTAAATTTATAGTCAACTTGAACTATTATATGTTAGGTAACACATTTAACACGCACAAGGTGTTTATTTAAAAAATGATAATTTATTTTTTTAAGTATTAAATTTATTTAAGTTATTTTTTATTTATTTTTTTATAATTTTATATAAATTATAATTTATTTTTAAAGTAATTTTATACAAATTATAATTTAAAATATAAATAAATTATTAAATATTATAATATTTAATATTTAAAAATAACTAATATAAATTATAAAATATAAATATATAATTAAATTAGTACATTTTTAATCGGATTAAGATAATTGTATATTCGATATTTTCGATATTTTGGTTATATGTTCGTATATTTTGATTTTTTCTCACAGCAGTTTATCACTTGTCAAACTTTTGCATGCATATTTTTGTATTAGTGTAAAGTTTGTCCGGGCTACAGCCGGTAGAACAAAATGATTTGTATGTGTATGGCAATAACGATGGTAAATTATCGTCGTTATTGATGTATTTCGTCGCTAAAAAGTATGATTGACGATATACTTGTTTTATTTCGTTTGTTTAGTCCGGATAAATTTTTTGATAAAGAATTAGTCCGAGAAGATTTCAAATCCTGGTTCCGCCCCTGAATATATGAATATATATAGGACCATTTCTCATATTTGTGCATCAGTCATGGCCCATGGGTATTTATTATTATTTTTGTATTGTTCCATTTTGTCACATTCTATAACTAATGTAGTTAGAAGAATTGCGAGTTTATATAAAAATATTAATTATTTGTAAAAGACTAAAAGTGTAAAATGAAGAGTATAATTAAAATGGTAAAAGTTTAGTCTAAAATGTATTAATTATATATATATATATATAATTAAATATATAATTAATTAAAATAATAATAAAAAATTATATCTATAAAATTAATTACATGAGTTTATTTATTTGGAGAATAATACTATTAAAATTTATAAATATAAATTTATTTTATTTATGTAAAGTTCTATAAAATAATAAAATTTAAATAATTTATAAACTAGTAAAATCATAAACTTAAAATCATATTACAACTAAGTTAAGTTTTATATTAAAAAAAAGTTAATAATTTATCTAAATCAAATCGTAATTTCTTTTAAAATCATACAATTTGAATAGTTTAACTACATTTATATATCACAATTCACAACAAACTAAAAAAAAATTGTATTTTATTCTTGCCCATCTTCTACTTTTCATCTCTTACTAAGTTAATACTTTGTAACCTTAACTGATTATATTTTTTTGTTCTCTTTTATTTTTGAATTCATATAATCTTATGCATAAATTTGTAATTTCTTAAAGAATATAAAATAAATGTGTTTTGTCACGATAAGAAATGAAAATCTTTATGACATTATACATTTTAATAATGTAATACATATAAATTAGAGTAAATAATTAGGTTATGTAATGTAACGACTACTAAATATCATGTTGTATTTTAAATTAATAATATTTTGTATTTTAAATCAAATAAAATATATTAAAAAATAATATAAAATGTTAATACTAATTGTGTTACAAAATAATATGAATAATTTCTCTGTAATAATTTAAATATCACATTTTTATTAATTATATTTATTCTCATTATTTGCATTAATCTCATTTTTATTCCCATTTATTTATTTAAATCAAGCATTCATATTTATTGTACACCATTAATGGTTAGTTTTTATACATGTTTATGTTAAATATATATTTTTTCGATTTTATTTTTTAAAAATGTTCATCATTAAAATGGTTATTTGTAAACTAAATTATTTACAAATAATTAGTTCATTATTAAATAACTTGAACAAATGATTTTATTTAATGCAAGAATTGAATAGAAGATACAGGCCCAAATGTGGAAGTAATGGGCCGGGGATTATTTGATCTTTCTAAGGTGGAAGCTTCCGAAAGCTGTTTCATTTAATGAAAGGAAGACCCACCAAGACCTCAACTAATAACTTATCATCAATTAATAACTTATCAGTTTTATTTTATCAGTTTATTAGTTAATTTCGGTTAATTGATTTTAACGATTTTGGTATCACTAAAAATAGTTTATTTTTGGTTGAATTTGAAGGAATTGTGTTCTTTAATTTAATGTGTAATGACTAAACTTGGATATGACAAATTAACAGATATAATTTAATCCGATTATTTTAGGAGTCGTAGTGCTTTGTTAGAAGCCAACTACGATTAATGCGGTTAAACCTATAACTATTATAATCGGGTTCTATGAGGTCACACACTTAGAGTTGACCGACTAGATAAACGAGAAAGATGGTTAATTATTAATACATATTAGATATTATTAATAATATGAAATATTATTTATTTGTGAAATAAAATAATATATAATTAACACATATTAGATATTATTAATAATAAGAAATATTATTTATTTGTGAAATAAAATAATATATAATTAATGGTTAATTATGGAGTTAAGATTGTGAAATAAAATAATATATAATTAATGGTTAATTATGGAGTTAAGATGGTGAAATAAAATAATATATAATTAATGGTTAATTATGGAATTTTATTTAATACAAAAGGATTCACTTATTTGCAAGAAAACGGAAGCGAATAGAGAGAGAATTGTTCCTCTTTTAAAAACGACTTTTGCTATATTACGGTAAAAACTCCAAGAGAAAGAAATCATCTTTTAATCTAGCAATTGGATTGCTTCCCCTTTGTCAGCAGTCGAAAGTAAAGAGATCTAGTCGAGCTCGTGTGCACCAAGTAGAGGAGCAACACGTGGGGCTCTCGACTATTCATTACTACCAGATCTGATCCGGTTCGCGCATCAAAGGTGTATTTCTATAAACTATATATCATGATTCTATCAATTATGCATGATCATATAATTAGATGTTTAGATTAGATCTATAAATTATTCCGCTGCGAACATCTAATTAACCAACAGTGGTATCAGAGCGCAAGGTTGCATATATTGAAAGGATCAATAAATTAACTGTTAATTTTGATGCGGATCTATATCGATGATATAATTTTACATAGATTAAGATGTAAAACTATGTTTAAGAAAATAAAAGAAATATTTATTTTAATTGGATTATATAAATATTTGGATCAAATAAATATGATATATTTGTTTTCTAAAAGTTAGGAAATCCCACTTATTAAAGATTAATATTTTTCTAGTATGACCCAAAAATACGATCTGAGCATCGTTATGTTTTCTTATAGCACGATCTACGTATCGTTATATATTTTATAATTTATTTTGATAATTAGATTATTATAAATAATTATGTAATATAAATAAGAACCATGAAGTTCGAGGATGGAGATCCATGAAGGGTGCAAGCATGGAGACCAAAGAAGTTTAGTTCTTTATATATTTTTTTTGCATCTTAAGGGCCATACTAGGATCACAATTTTTATTGCATTGTTTTTTATTTATAATAATTTTCACTAATAAATAAAAGACAATCAAAACTTAAGTTCCTAAAGAAAATTGGGGCAATGCCTTTCCGTGTCATGACCCATGAAGTTTATGGTTTTGGTTGGATAGGTTTCGCAAAAGCGAGGGTGTCTTTCCTCAACCTTAGGCTCCTGAGGATGAATCTATACGAGAATTCATAAACCTTGATACGGTTGTACCCAACAAGAGACCAAAAGGCAAAGTTTTGGATCTTGAGGCATGGGGATGAATCCTACATTAGATGTGGATCATCAACCAAAAATTATAAGAAGTTATAATTAGTAATTGTTACTTACCTTGAACACACAAGACCTAAGGCAGTGCAAAAGTACGTTGGGGATTGTCTGTAATGGGATCTTGGAATCATTTTATTCATAAGGGACTATAAAAACTTGAATAAAATGTGCATTCACTTATTTTAAATTGTTCAATTATAAGTATTTTGCAAATTTCAAAACATAAACTGATTTGCATGTCATTTATATTTTTTAGAATATGTCGAACGATAATTTGAAATTCTCTATGCGCTCAATTGTTGAGAAAAATAAGCTCAATGAAACAAACTTCCTTGATTGGGAAAGGAATCTGAGAATTATTCTTGGGTCTGAGGGACGTGAGGACGTCCTAACTACCCCTATCCCTACTGTGACCGGAACCTCATCAGATGAGGAGAAGACAACATCAACTCGAGTGAAAATTGAAGTATTACCTGTTACTTGCCTCATGCTAGCTGCAATGGAGCCTGAATTGCAAAAGAGGTTTTTGCATTCTGATGTTTATACTATCATAACTGAACTGAAAACGTTGTTTCAGGATCAGGCAAGGATAGAGCGATATGAGACTCACAAGGCTATACTTGATAGCAAGATTGTGAAGGGAAAACCAGTGAGTCCTCATGTGATTAGCTTGACTGGGCTTTTCAAGAGGATGGAAAATCTGGGGACCCTATATGACCAAGTGTTGGCCACTAATATTGTTCTTAGATCCTTACATGATGGTTTTGCACCATTTAGAATGCAATACCATTAATCGTAGTTGGCTTCTAATATATATGATCTTATGATTTTAGGATCTTAGAATGCAATACCATTAATCGTAGTTACCTATATATCTGAAGCCAACTACGATTAATGGTATTGCATTCTAAATGGTGCAAAACCATCATGTAAGGATCTAAGAACAATATCAGTGGCCAACTCTTGGTCATATGGAGTCCCCAGATTTTCCATCCTCTTGAAAAGACCAGTTAGGCTAATCACATGAGGACTCACTAGTTTTCCCTTCACAAGCTTGCTATCAAGTATAGCCTTGTGAGTCTCATATCGCTCTATCCTTGCCTGATCCTGAAACAGCGTTTTCAGTTCGGTTATGATAGTATAAGCATCAGAATACAAAAACGTCTTTTGCAATTCAGGCTCCATTGCAGCTAGCATGATGCAAGTAACAAGTAATGCTTCAGTTTTTACCCGAGTTGATGTTTCCTTCTCCTCATCTGATGAGGTTCCGGTCACAGAAGGGATAGGGGTAGTTAGGACGTCCTCACGTCCCTCAGACCTGAGAATAATTCTCAGATTCCTTTCCCAATTAAGGAAGTTCGTTTCATTGAGCTTGTTTTTCTCAACAATTGAGAGCAGATAGAATTTCAATTATCGTTCGACATATTCTACAGAATATAAATGACATACAAATTAGTTTATGTTTTGAAATTTGCAAAATACTTATAATTGAACAATTTAAAATAAGTGAATGCACATTTTATTCAAGTTTTTATAGTCCCTTATGAATAAAATGATTCCAAGATCCCATTACAGACAATCCCCAACGTACTTTTGCACTGCCTTAGGTCTTGTGTGTTCAAGGTAAGTAACAATTACTAATTATAACTTCTTATAATTCTTGGTTGATGATCCACATCCAATGTAGGATTCATCCCCATGCCTCAAGATCCAAATCTTTGCCTTTTGGTCTCTTGTTGGGTACAACCGTATCAAGGTTTATGAATCCCCGTATAGATTCATCCTCAGGAGCCTAAGGTTGAGGAAAGACACCCTCGTTTTTGCGAAACCTATCCAACCAAAACCATAAACTTCATGGGTCATGACACGGAAATGCATTGCCCCAATTTTCTTTAGGAACTTAAGTTTTGATTGTCTTTTATTTATTAGTGAAAATTATTATAAATAAAAAACAATGCAATAAAAATTGTGATCCTAGTATGGCCTCTAAGATGCAAAAAAAAATATATAAAGAACTAAACTTCTTTGGTCTCCATGCTTGCACCCTTCATGGATCTCCATCCTTGAACTTCATGGTTCTTATTTGTATTACATAATTATTTATAATAATCTAATTATCAAAATAAATTACAAAATACATAACGATACGTAGATCGTGTTATAAGAAAACATAACGATGCTCAGATCGTATTTCTGGGCCATAGTAGAAAAATATTAATCTTTAATAAGTGGGATTTCCTAACTTTTAGAAAACAAATATATCATATTTATTTGATCCAAATATTTATATAATCCAATTAAAATAAATATTTCTTTTATTTTCTTAAAGATGGTTTTACATCTTAATCTATGTAAAATTATATCATCGATATAGATCCGCATCAAAATTAACAGTTAATTTATTGATTCTTTCAATATATGCAACCTTGCGCTCTGATACCACTGTTGGTTAACTAGATGTTCGCAGCGGAATAATTTATAGATCAAATCTAAACATCTAATCATATGATCATGCATAATTGATAGAATCATGATATATAGTTTATAGAAATATACCTTTGATTCGCGAACCGGATCAGATCGGGTAGTAATGAATAGTTGAGAGCCCCACGTGTTGCTCCTCTACTTGGTCCACACGAGCCCGACTAGATCTCTTTACTTTCGACTGGTAGGACGAAAAAGACAAAGGGGAAGCAATCCAATTGCTAGATTAAAAGATGATTTCTTCCTCTTGGAGTTCTCACCGTATTCTGTTGGTTAATTAGATGTTCGCAGCGGAATAATTTATAGATCTAATCTAAACATCTAATCATATGATCATGTATAATTGATAGAATCATGATATATAGTTTATAGAAATATACCTTTGATGCGCGAACCGGATCAGATCTGGTAGTAATGAATAGTCGAGAGCCCCACGTGTTGCTCCTCTACTTGGTCCACACGAGCCCGACTAGATCTCTTTACTTTCGACTGCTAAGACGAAAAAGACAAAGGGGAAGCAATCCAATTGCTAGATTAAAATATGATTTCTTTCTCTTGGAGTTCTCACCGTAATATAGCAAAAGCCGTTTTTAAAAGAGGAACAATTCTCTCTCTATTCGCTTCCATTTTCTTACAAATAAGTGAATTCTTTTGTATTAAATAAAATTCCATAATTAACCATTAATTATATATTATTTTATTTCACAATCTTAACTCAATAATTAACCATTAATTATATATTATTTTATTTCACAATCTTAACTCAATAATTAACCATTAATTATATATTATTTTATTTCACAAATAAATAATATTTTTTATTATTAATAATATCTAATTATGTGTTAATTATATATTATTTTATTTCACAAATAAATAATATTTCTTATTATTAATAATATCTAATATGTATTAATTATGTATTATTTTATTTCACAAAAAAATAATATTTCTTATTATTAATAATATCTAATATGTATTAATAATTAACCATCTTTCTCGTTTATCTAGTCGGTCAACTCTAAGTGTGTGACCTTATAGGACCCGATTATAATAGTTATAGGTTTAACCCCATTAATCGTAGTTGCTTCTAGCAAAGCACTACGACGGCTAAAATAATCGGATTAAATTATATCTGTTAATTTGTCTTATCCAAGTTTAGTCATTGCACATTAAATTAAAGGACATAATTCCTTCAATCTCCCACTTGTCCTTAAACAAGTGTGCAATATAAGATACATTTGTCTCTTAATGTCTTATTTGATGATATGGTAACATTCATACCTTTCTATCAAATATGTTTCTTGAACTCTGAGTTTGAACTGTCAATTAAACGGATGATTCATATTAATCCATTCGAGCATAGCCATGCATTTTCAGTTCTCGCTCTTTAACTGGCCGAGACACCATTCATGTTCAATGTATCACAGTATACATGAAGTAGGAGGACTTCTCCATTCTTGTATGACTATGGCTCCCACTCAATTTTTAGCAATCCCAACTACTACCTTTATAACTCCCTTTTACGGAAAGCGTTTAACAGTGTCAAAGAAATACCAATCATCAAGTGAGGCCACAACATACTCATGTCTGAGGAATCTACTAAACATGGTTTAACTTAAAACTCTACAATCTCTTTTGGAGAGTCTTAAGGTGGGTCAGTCTTACATGTATCATCCATACACATATATGTAATTGACTAGACATCTCCATGTCCTTATAGCCCATGAAACCTGACGCTATCAGTCAACTTACAATATAGTAACTTATAAAATCATCTATGTCCATTTGATGATTTCAAACTATAGACTTTTAATAATTCAAAACATCATTTCACTTAATGGGGTTTCATTCACCAGAACACTTAAGGTGATCCCATTTGTTAAAAATGAATTATTTGGACATATTATTCAATATCGATAAAAACAATATAAATAAGGATGAAATATCATATATCATAAAATCATCAAGTTAAACATGAAACTGGTGTCTAACACTCATAAATACATAATGTAATACGAAAGCAACTCAAAGCCATTCTCCAATGTGCTTGAGACCCTTAGCCCTAGTGTGACTCTCATGCTTAGGCCTAGGCATAGGTTTGGTTAATGGATCTGCAATGTTGTCATCAGTATGCACCTTACACATCCTAATATCACCCATTGTGATGATGTGTCGAATAAGGTGATACTTTCTCATAACGTGTCTAGATTTGGAGCTCGAACTCGGTTCCTTTGCCTGAGCTATGGCACCATTGTTGTCACAATAGATGTCGATAGGCATTGAAATGCTAGGAACAACACTGAGTTCATCTAGGAACTTCCTCATCTAAACGGCCTCCTTTGTTGCTTCACTAGAAGTAATGTACTCAGTCTTTGTTGTAGAATCTGCTATAGTACCTTGCTTGGAGCTCTTCCAGCTCACAGCTCCTCCGTTAAGGATAAAGACATGACCCGATTGAGACTTAAAGCCATCTCGGTCAGTATGAAAGCTTGCATCAGTATAGCCTTGTACGATCAATTTTTCATCTCCCCATATACTAAGAAATCATCCTTTGTTCTTTTTAAGTACTTCAGGATATTCTTAGCTACACTCCAGTGTGCTTCTCCAGGACTTGATTGGTATCTGCTACACATGCTCAAAGCATATGCAGCATCTAGACGTGTACATACCATGGCATACATGATAGATCCTATAGTAGAAGCATACGGGATCTTGTTCATCTTCTCAAGCTCAGCAGGTGTTTTAGGACACTGCGTCTTGCTGAGATATACACCTTGTTGAATGGGTAAAAATCCCTTCTTGGAATCTTGCATCTTGAATCTATTAAGAATCTTATCAATATAAGTTCCTTGACTTAATCCAAGAAGCCTCTTAGATCTATCTCTATAGATCTTAATTCCAAGTATGTACTCGGCCTTTCTTAAGTCTTTCATTGAGAAACATTTCTTCAGACATTCTTTTACGGACTCTAGTATCGGAATGTCATTCCCAATAAGTAGTATGTCATCCACATACAAGACTAAGAAGGCTGCCTTACTCCCACTAAACTTCTTGTAAACACAAGGATCCTCTTCGCATCTAATGAATTCAAACTCTTTGATCTTTTCATCAAATCGAAAGTTCCAACTCCTGGATGCTTGCTTAAGTCCATAAATGGACTTCTTAAGCTTGCATACCTTCCCGGCATGATTTGGATCTTCAAAACCTTCAGGTTGTGTCATGTACACATCCTCTTCCAAAAAACCATTTAGAAAAACGGTTTTGACATCCATTTGTCATATCTCATAGTCATAATATGCAGCAATAGCTAGGATTATTCTAATGGATCTAATCATGACAACTGGTGAAAATGTCTCGTCATAGTCTATACCATGAATTTGTCTAAAACCTTTGTCAACTAGTCTTGCCTTGTAAACAGATGCATTTCCATCCTTGTCATTTTTTAGTTTGAAAATCCATTTTCTTCCTATGGGTTTTACCCCATCTGGCAAATCTATCAAGTCCCATACTTGATTTTCAAACATCGAATCCATTTCAGACCTCATGGCGTCAAGCCATTTATTGGAGTCTGGACCCGTCACTGCTTGCTTATAGGTCGAAGGCTCACTATGTTCTAGCATAAGAACATCAAGGCTTACATTTAAGATGAAATCATCATAACGTCTTGGTTGTACCCTTGGCCTTTCCGATCTATGAGTGGGTTCAACTTGTTCAACAACTAAATCCGGAACATGATCTACAACTGTTTGTAGATCCTCTTGTTCTGGTTCTTGGATGTTCTGAGGCCCTGAGCCTTCAAAAGTAATCATCTCTGCATCGACGTCATCCATGTCATTTTGTTGTTGAGTTTGTTGCTCTTCATCATCTTGAACTGTTTCAAGATGAATATTTCTCCCACTTGACTTGTTGGAAATGAACTCTCTTTTCAAAAAACACTATCCCTTGCAACAAACACCTTTTGCTGAGTTGGATTGTAGAAGTAATATCCAAAACTTCCTTTTGGATACCTTATAAAAAAGCATTTATCTGATTTTGGGGCAAGCTTCTCTGTTTGTAAACGCTTTACATAAGCTTCACATCCCCATATTTTCAGAAAAGACAACTTTAGAACCTTTCCAGTCCATATCTCATATGGAGTTTTGTTTACAGTTCTTGACAGAGTACTATTTAGTGTAAGTATAGCGGTAGTGAGGGCATATCCCTAGAAGGATACCGGAAGATTAACAAAACTCATCATTGATCGGACCATGTCTAACAAAGTCATGTTTCTCCTTTCAAGCACACCATTTAGCTGAGCTGTTCCTGGGGTAGACAACTGTGTGACTATCCCACAGTTTTTCAAATGATGATCAAATTCGTGGCTCAAGTACTCACCACCACGATCAGATCGAAGTGCTTTTATTTTCTTGCCACTTTGAGTCTCTACTTCGTTTTGAAATTCTTTAAACTTTTCAAAGGACTCTGATTTATGTGACATAAGGTAAATATACACATATCTACTCATGTCATCAGTAAATGTGATGAAGTATCTATAGTCACCTCTAGCTTCAGTGCTCATTGGACCACATACATCAGTATGTATTACGTCCAGTAGTTCAGTAGCCCTTTCAAGCGTTCCTTTGAAAGGTGACCTTGTCATCTTGCCCATCAGACATGATTCACATGTATCAATGGATTCAAAATCCATGTCTTTTAGAAGCCCATCTTTGTGGATCTTCTTCATGCAATTCGCACTAATGTGACCCAATCGACAATGCCATAGGTAGGCCTCACTCAAACTATTTAATTTTTGTCTTTTGTTATTTATGTTATACAATTCTGATTTGAGATCCAATACAAAGAGTCCATTACTCATTGGAGCAGTCGCATAGAAAATATCATTCTTAAAAACAGAAATATTTCCATTTTTAATGCTAAATTCAAAACCTTCGGAATGTAATATAGCAACCGAAACAAGGTTCTTAGTAATGCAAGGAACATAATAACAATTATTCAGTTCTAATATTAAACCAGAAGGTAAAGATAAACTTAAATCTCCTACGGTAAGTGCAGCAACACTTGCTCCATTTCCAACGCGCAGGTCTATCTCTCCTTTCTTCACTTGTTTTTTATTTCTAAGTCCATGCACATATGAAATAATGTGAGCACCACATGCAGTATCTAATACCCAAGTAGAACCATTATTTAATGTGAGAACATCGGTTGTCATAGTCTCAATAACATAAATACCTGAAGTGAAACTCACAGTCCCGTTCTTCTTGTCTTCTAGGTACTTGGGACAATTTCTTTTCCAGTGTCCCGTGGCCTTGCAGTAAAAACAATCATGATCAGTAGCCATCTTTGGCTTCTCACCACCCTTGGGTTTGGCAACTTGTTTGCATTTCCCTTGGTTATTGTTCTTTTTCTTAGCCACCTTCTTAAACCCCTTCCCATTGTTGACATTTATAACTTCCTTCTTCTTGTCATCAATAATATTGCCTTCAGCATTTTTAAGCATGTTATGGAGCTCATTCAGATCATGCTTTAGACCATTCATATGGTATTGCATTCTAAATGGTGCAAAACCATCATGTAAGGATCTAAGAACAATATCAGTGGCCAACTCTTGGTCATATGGGGTCCCCAGATTTTCCATCCTCTTGAAAATCCCAGTCAGGCTAATCACATGAGGACTCACTGTTTTTCCCTTCACAAGCTTGCTATAAAGTATATCCTTGTGAGTCTCATATCGCTCTATCCTTGCCTGATCCTAAAACAGCGTTTTCAGTTCAGTTATGATAGTATAAGCATCAGAATGCAAAAACCTCTTTTGCAATTCAGGCTCCATTGCAGCTAGCATGAGGCAAGTAACATGTAATGCTTCAGTTTTCACCCGAGTTGATGTTGCATTCTCCTCATCTGATGAGGTTCCGGTCACAGTAGGGATATGGGTAGTTATGCGTCCTCACGTCCCTCCGACTTGAGAATAATTCTCAGATTCTTTTCCCAATCAAGGAAGTAGTTTCATTGAGCTTGTTTTTCTCAATAATTGAGCGCAAAGAGAATTTCAAATTATCGTTCGATATATTCTACAGAATATAAATGACATACAAATCAGTTTATGTTTTGAAATTTGCAAAATACTTATAATTGAACAATTTAAAATAAGTGAATGCACATTTTATTCAAGTTTTTATAGTCCCTTATAAATAAAATGATTCCAAGATCCCATTATAGACAATCCCAACGTATTTTTGCACTGCCTTAGGTCTTGTGTGTTCAAGGTAAGTAACAATTACTAATTATAACTTCTTATAATTCTTGGTTGATGATCCACATCCAATGTATGATTCATCCCCATGCCTCAAGATTCAAAACGTTGCCTTTTGGTCTCTTGTTGGGTACAACCGTATCAAGGTTTATGAATCCCCGTATAGATTCATCCTCAGGAGCCTAAGGTTGTGGAAAGACACCCTCGCTTTTGCGAAACCTATCCAACCAAAACCATAAACTTCATGGGTCATGACACGGAAAGGCATTGCCCCAATTTTCTTTAAGAACTTAAGTTTTGATTGTCTTTTATTTATTAGTGAAAATTATTATAAATAAAAAACAATGCAATGAAAATTGTGATCTTAGTATGGCCCCTAAGATGCAAAAAAAATATATAAAGAACTAAACTTCTTTGGTCTCCATGCTTGCACCCTTCATGGATCTCCATCCTTGAACTTCATGGTTCTTATTTGTATTTCATAATTATTTATAATAATCTAATTATTAAAATAAATTACAAAATACATAACGATACGTAGATCGTGTTATAAGAAAATATAACGATGCTCAGATCGTATTTCTGGGCCATACTAGAAAAATATTAATCTTTAATAAGTGGGATTTTCTAACTTTTAGAAAACAAATATATCATATTTATTTGATCCAAATATTTATATAATCCAATTAAAATAAATATTTCTTTTATTTTCTTAAAGATAGTTTTACATCTTTATCTATGTAAAATTATATTATCGATATAGATCCGCATCAAAATTAACAGTTAATTTATTGATCCTTTCAATATATGCAACCTGGCTCTGATACCACTGTTGGTAAATTTGATGTTCGCAGCAGAATAATTTATAGATCTAATCTAAACATCTAATCATATGATCGTGCATAATTGATAGAATCATAATATATATAGTTTATAGAAATATACCTTTGATGCGCGAACCGGATCAGATCTGGTAGTAATGAATAGTCGAGAGCCCCACGTGTTGCTCCTCTACTTGGTCCACACGAGCCCGACTAGATCTTTTTACTTTCGACTGCTAGGACGAAAAAGACAAAGGGGAAGCAATCCAATTGCTAGATTAAAAGATGATTTCTTCTTCTTGGAGTTCTCACCGTAATATAGCAAAAGCCGTTTTTAAAAGAGGAACAATTCTCTCTCTATTCGCTTCCGTTTTCTTGCAAATAAGTGAATCCTTTTGTATTAAATAAAATTCCATAATTAACCATTAATTATATATTATTTTATTTCACAATCTTAACTCCATAATTAACCATTAATTATATATTATTTTATTTCACAATCTTAACTCCATAATTAACCATTAATTATATATTATTTTGTTTCACATATAAATAATATTTCTTATTATTAATAATATCTAATATGTGTTAATTATATATTATTTTATTTCACAAATAAATAATATTTCTTATTATTAATAATATCTAATATGTATTAATTATATATTATTTTATTTCACAAATAAATAATATTTCTTATTATTAATAATATCTAATATATATTAATAATTAACCATCTTTTCGTTTATCTAGTCGGTCAACTCTAAGTGTGTGACCTCATATGACCCGATTATAATAGTTATAGGTTTAACCTCATTAATCGTAGTTGGCTTCTAGCAAAGCACTACGACTCCTAAAATAATCGGTTTAAATTATATCTGTTAATTTGTCTTATCCAAGTTTAGTCATTGCATATTAAATTAAAGGACACAATTCTTTCAATAAATATATTATGTTAAAAATGGAGACTATAAATGAAGTTGATTTAGAATAATGGAGGATAGTATATTCGGAACATGAAGACATGCAATCAATGGTTTTGAAAAAAATGTAGAATTTGCTCTTATTTTTTTAATTTAATTTAACTTAATCTTCATTTAATTCTTTTTCACTATTTATCATAAATTTGGCCTATCAAATAAATTTAATATTTAATTTAAAAAATTGAATTATCTGTTCACGATTAAACACAGTTAAATGATTGGAACCGATAGAACCAAAACCGGTAAAACTTATATCATGTTAACCGATTAACCGAACAGTATAACACCCTTATTTATTGTAAATACCCCTATTTGTCATATAACATCCAAATCACGATGTTGAGTGTGAAAACTGGATCAGACGATAAATAAATAAATAAATAAATAAATAAATAAATAAATAAATAAATAAATAAATAAATAAATAAATAAATAAATAAATATTTATTGCTCAACGATAATTATATAAAAATCCAGATGAGATTATATTATATTATACTCTGTAAGTAAGTGAGTAGATTAATTAAGTCAATGCAAATAATGCTTCAAAATAATTGAAACCAACCAACAAACAAACTAGAAGAAAAAACATGCAAAATTTAATTACAGTTGACTCCTTATAATATAGTACATTTTAAAAAAATGCCATGAACAAAGTAAACAATAAAATAAAAGAGATGGACAGAAATTGAGAATAAGTATGGGAAAGGAAATAGGCATCAACATCGTCACATATTAGGTTAGGAAGGTATAAAGTAGAATCGACACAAATGTCCCAATTATTCTTAAAAAAGAAATACCAGCTCGACCGTAATGATCCTACATTCTAATCCCAAATAAGAATAAATAAAAAAAATCATGTTATATGAGATCGCAAACTTTTCTATATAATCATTTTCACCTTTCCATTTATAAAAACGTTTGGAATTGAGTCTAACTAAGTATTTTTACGAATAATTTACAAATAAGTGTCATTAAATTTATTAATATATATATAATTAAAATATATTTTAAAATATTATTTCCTAGGGTGTAACTTATAAACCGACTAATTCGTTCAAATCGAACCAAAATTCTTCAAACCGAACCGGCTAAACCGAATTCATTACGGTTTTCTTTTTATTAAATTGTTCTCAGCGATTTAGTTTGTCGATCGGTTTAACGCCAGTTACGCCACTGAAAGCACTCCAACCGGTCAAATATTTAAATAAGACGGGAACAAAAATCGAGTATTATTCCGACAATAATGAGTAATAATAATGAGAGACTATCATGAACTTAAAAACTTAGTATTAGAATATTAAAAATATTAACTATTATTAGCATTAGACAAATTTAATTTAAAAATTGTTGACAATTTTAATTGTAATGTTGAGTAAATATCAAATCTTAGTATAATGCACATTTGTGTTTTGAAATGAGGTTAATGATTCATGAATTAAGTTACTAAATTTTATTCATAATTTGTATTTGTTCATATATATATATATATATAATATGTTATTGATATATATTTAATCTATTTAAATAAATTTGATAGTAGATGAAATTGATTAAACCGACTAAATTGATCTTCTAATCGTAAATTCGAACCAATCAAACCAAAATTTTGAAATTTAGTAAACTGACATCAACGGTTTGGATGTGCATTTCGGTCAATAAATCGACCAAACCGAACCGTTTTTTTTTACTTTCATCTAAATTAATATCTAAATAAGATATTTAAAAAAGAATTTAAATAAATAAAGTATTTATTTTTTCAAAATAGATATTTTTGGAATATGTTTGTCATCTATATAAGTCTTTTTATCGTTATTCACTAATAACTTTTATAGGTTTCTCGCTATTTTGACTATATTTGTAGATTATTAGTTATCATTTGAGAAAAAAAAATCGACGTTATCTGTCCTTGGGCGAAAAAAAATTTCACTGCCGCTCACCGTTCTATTAGTTTATTCGGTTTGCTCTTCTTCGTCACTATCGTTGTGGGAAACTCTAATTCGTTCATATTTGGAGTCAACTTGAAGGAATTGAATGATGTTGGATGATTTTCTTTAGAATTTTAATTTTTACAAATTTGTATTATTTATCTGTTATATTTTATTATTTGCAAATTAATGTTCTGTTTTTTTTTATTTATTTTGACAATTCTTTCCTTTTTTCCGCAATAATTGTCCATATAAACTACATTTTAATTTCATGTTCCTTGTCTAGATACAATTTTCAGAAACCATATTTAAAAATTCAATTTTGTTAAATGTTATCATAAAATGAAAGTATAAAAGAAAACGATTTTCAAAAGTCAATGGTCTTGTGCATCATTTTCCTCATAGGGCCAGCCAGTAATAATCATGTCACCCCACCCCATTGAAAACAACAAAACAAGGAGTCAAGGACTATAGAGAAAGATTGTCCATTATTTTCATATCATTCCAAATATTAAGAAAAAGAAATCTAGCTACCTAAATTAATTATGGATCACTCTCATTGCTTTAGTGACGTAGTATAAACCCAATAATAATAATAATGTATTTTTATTAAAGTTTGATGATCCAATTCCCCACTACTAGTAATGCTATATAGTATTTACACCATTTTAATTTATTCATATCTTGAATCTTCTTAATTCTTCAAGAATCTCACATGATAAAACAAGCATTTGGATTTTCGTCGCTAAATGCAAAACCCGGAGGGTTTTGGTAGTTACCCCATCCGCCCGGATTTGGTGCGGTGTACCTATTGGTGGTCGGGTATCCGGTTACAGGAGGGTACCCATACGGATACCCGTATCCATATCCATAATTCACAGGGGAAAATTGGACCTGATGTTCACCTACTTTAGGACCAGCCTTATCCTTTTCGCCGCCGCCGCCTTTCTCTTTATTTTCTCCGGCGCCGGCGCCGGCTCCTCCGGCAGTTTCTTTCTTTGGAAGAATCAAAACCTCCACATTCCTCTTCAATTTTCCTTCAAGTGTCTCGGCTAACATTTTCATCTCCATGGTTCCTTTCACCATCACCAATTCCTTCTCTCTATCAAATTTAATCTCATGAAAACCTGTACATATGTAACAATATTAACTGTTTTCTGTTAGTAATTTGTTCAATAAGATGAATATTGAAAGATTCTGTTACTCACCTTCTGTTTTGGTAACGGTTTTGTAGATCTTTTGAATGCATCCTTCACAGTGAAGGTTAAGTCTCAAAACAGCAGTTATCAATGGCGGCTGAGACATAATTATGAAGGTGATGATCAATATTCAAAATATAAAACAGAGACGATGATCAGAATCAGTGAAAGAATTAAGGCGAGAGAAGTAATACCTCTTTGGCCTTGTTATCGTCTGCCTTTTTCTCTGTTTTCTCTTCCGATTTCTTCTTATCTTCACCGCCGTTTTCTTTCTTCTTAGGCGGCGCCGGAGAGATAATCTCCACATTCTTCTTCATCCTCTGCTCGAGTATCTCTTTAGCCTTCACCGGATCAACTTTTCCGACGATACTTATCTTGTTCGATTCCAAATCAGCTTTCAAAGATACAAAACCTACAAAGAAATTAATCAATCATCAACAACCTGATTTACCAGAGCATATTCAATGAATGAATGATAATTGAAAGCTGTATATTCCAGAATCAGAAAAAGTAAATCGAAGAATATTAACCTAATTTTTCAGCCAACACATAATTAGAGAACTAATACTCGAAATCACATATCAGATTCTGGAAATTAATACCTTCCAAAGATCCGAGAACTTTCTTGCACTTGGTAATGCAACCGGAACAGTGCAAATCCATTTTAAGAACCACAAGATCATCATTCTTCTTCCCTCCGTCATCAGATTTGTTCTTATTCTGTAAACATATGCATCGATTCATAAACGATTTCAATTAATCATACATAGAGATAGAGAAATTAAGGAGACTCACTGCGCCCATTTCCACTTGCGAGGACTTAGAAGAAAGAAGTGAGAAATGATTTCAGTTTGATATAGCCAAATATATTAATAATAATATATTATAGAGATAGAGAGACTCAAAGAAGTATTAATATATAGAGAGTGAGAAGTGCCTTCTTAGTGGCTGGCAATGCATTGTTTTCAAATAAAGCTTCTCTAGGTCTTCAGGTCAACAAAAGATGTTTTTTCTTATAATAGTTAATTATCATTTATTGAAGGGAAACAAGTCTAATTAAACAATCAAAATATTTCGGCAATAAAATTTGTTCTTGTCCATAATTTAATAAAAAAATATCAAAAAAAATATTATGTAAAATAATAATTAGTCATTTACATAATATCATAATTCGTACAAATTAATGCATGATAGTAAAAGAGCATCTAAATGAGATACATTTCAATTATTCTTTATGAAAAAAAAAATACAACTTCAAATTTGTCAACACATTCTTAATCACTAAAAATGGATGTATAGAGACTAAAAAAATATCACCAACACAATGAGAGAGTATGAACAACAAATTCACAGCCTAGGTCAACCCATTTATTAAAACAAAAATATGATTTTAATTAAATTGATTAGAGGTTTACCATAGGAATGTGTAGTATAATAGTTCAAGCTGAAAAAATATATTTTATTTAGTTATGAGTTCAAATCTTATCAAAAATATTTTTTTACAATTATTTAAAATTAAATTTATGACATAAAAAAAATCACATTTTTCTATATGGTATGGATCAACCCAATTCTCAGAACTAGCATTGATATAAACAACAAACGACAACACTAAAAGCTGAGAGTGTAATTTAGATTATAAAATTTTGGGACGAATACTTTGATTCAACTAAACAAGATATCGAACTGAACAAAATTTAACATCAACCTCAAATTTAAATGATAAAAAATACAATGATATACCCTTCCATACTTAAAATAAAAAATTAGTGTTAAAAATAATTATTTTTTCATTTTTTGAGAGTTAATGACATAAATATTTATTATTTTTTTTTTCATCTAAGAAGAACTGAAAAAGAATACTAGCCCTAGAAATTTTCTTTAAAGGTTGTAAGATACCCAACAACAAAAATTAAAATTAATAGGATAATGAGAAACTACATAATAGTTTATAATACTACTTTTTTGAAAACATTTATTTATCTGTTTTTAGTTTGGATGTAAATTTATATTTATGAGATATTCAATAGAGTTTTTCAATTATGTATTATAAGATGGGTATATGTTTCTATATATGTTAGTACAATAATTAATAACCATAATCAACTTATAACTTAATGCTCAAATCAAACATCATAAGTCTAATAAAAGCCCCTTGGTGTAACATTCATTCGTTTGAATTAATAAACCAATTGCCTAATTGGGATTTCTTACACTACAAGTATGATCAAAAGAAGCTGAAAAGTGAAAAGGAAATAATAGAAAAAATCATCTCAATTAAGATATTGTTCCACAACATTAAGGCCTTAACACAATTAAAATTATCTAGTTAATTAATTTAACCTTCAAATAATATTATTACAATCAATCTAACATAGTTTTCAACTAAATCAACCAGTTATTATTTACTATTAGTAGAAGAAAATCAGATTAATTTTTTTAATCCCTCAGTTATAACCCACACACTATTCTAATAATTTCAAAATATAAAATATATGAATGCTGCTGAAGTTGAAATTAGTAATCTGAGTAAATATTTATACAAATGTAAAATTAAAAATAAAAAGTTATTATTGAGTTAAAAAAGGGAAATTGTATGGAAAATTCCTGAGTATTTAAGTCTTTCCGCGTGGGGACCACCTCAGCGGTTGCCAAGAAATTGCATGCATAGAATACAAAGTCTCTTTGTCTAACGAAAGTAAATGCCAATCAAATGAGTCAATTGTTACTCTCTAAAGTCTCAATACACTTTTAATAAATCCAAAACAATCAATTTTATTTATTTATTATTATTATTAATTAATTTAGTAATCAAATTTACTTATTTTATAACTATTTTTCATCCTTAATTAAAAAAAAATGAATCACTTCTATCATAAACTCTAAAGAAAACAATATATATATTTTTTTAAACTTTACTTCAAAACTTGGTCACAATATTTGTAAAAAACTAGACAAATGTTGTGATTAAAGTCAAAATACCATTGATAAATATTAATAATCCAAAAACTGTGAAATTCTAGGTCTAAGTGAAATACCGATGCAATAATCGCTCTAGTCAAAGTTTTAGAAAGACCACGAAAATACCGATGAAGAAAAAAAAGAAGTTCGATCAATCACATCGCAAGATCTACTATTACAATATCATTCAAAAATAAGGAATTTAACTTATTATGGTAGATTAAATGCAAAATTTTTGAACTTGGTAAAGGTTAAAAAATATATTTTTATTGGGCCAAATTATTCACAAGCTAGATAGCAATTTCCAAGAGGGGTGTAAAGTAATTTTATTTTTGGTGAAAAACAAAACAAAAGTAGGATATTGAATAATCATAATCTTATATGGCTACCAAAAATGCAATTGGTACATGATCAGGAAGGTTGCTTTTAGGCAACCAATTGGACCTCTAACCCATTAAACCCATCATCTTTTTATGCCACAAGTTTGAGATTCCAAGTCATTACTTATGATTTTACAAAATGAGTTTGGCTTAGAAAATGGGCTACAACTATTTTTTTTTCTTTTTAAACCTAAGCTAAGACCATCTCCAACGAACACACATAATGGGGTTTTGCATATCCTTTTTTTCCTCTAACCAAACCATTGGACGATACATACTGGCTCTTAGGTTATATTTTTTTTAATATCTTTTAATTTCTTTATATTTAAATTAATCCTTCAACTTATATTTTTTTTTTACTTTTAAGATAAAAAGTTAAATTTTTTTTTAAATATATAATTAAATCATTAAATTTATTATATTTGAAATTTAATCTAATTTATTTTATAATTTATTTTATATTTTTAACTTATATTTTATAAATTATATTATAATATGTTAACAATATTTGTTTTAATATAATATGTTTGTTTATTTAAATGTATTAGAATTATTTTGTTGTTTATGAATTATTGATATATAATTAATTTTATCTTAATTTTATGAAATGAAATAGAAAAGATTGTGGTTAAATATATAAAGTTGATAAATATATAGATAATATTAATAAGGTTAAAAAGTTAGTGTAAGAAAAGAAAATCATAAGAAAATTTTTTTGGGTTTAAGAATGAGTTTTTAGGTTGGAGATGAATTACTGTTTGATGTGATTTTTATTACATTTTGGGTTTAAGAATAGGTTTATAAGTTGGAAATGGTCTAATAAATAAAATTTCAAGACACTTTTGAAACATTTTAAATGCAAATAAGAAAACTTTTAAGTTTATATAAATTAGTGTTACAAATAGTAAATGACTTATAACACTATCACTTGAAAGTTTTTCTGGCTAAGTGATAGAACATAACAAAATTCATGGACTTAAATGTTACAAATTTGAAATAATTATAAAAAAAACTATTTCATCCACTCTATCAACTCTTTCAATTGAAAATGTTCTAAACCCCAAAATAACATACTTATGCAAGGATAAACAAAAATAAATAAGAAAAGAAAAGAAAAATGAAAAGAGATATATCAATTAGGTGAAGTAAACTCTTTTCATGTTAATATATTTGATAAATATTTAAGTCATTACCCACTTAAATATTTTAAGTAAAGATCTTAACTCTTAAGTTAAAGTTTGTAGACAGTTTCTACCTATAATCGTAAAATTACAGAAAAACAAACTTTTATATCATACAATTATTTTTATTTATGCATAAATGAATATGATGGGGGGCATGGAAGCCTATCACATGAATGGCAAATATTCAATTCAAACAAGATTAAAAAATTGTCAAAAATTTTAGAATGTATTCAATCATAACACAATACTTTTTATTCTTTTCAAATTGCCTCAAAATTTTCTTTATATTTTGTAATCAATACATTATCATTTTTCTTTAAATAAATAAAATAAAAGCTTAACTAACTATTGAGTTGCTTAGTTGGAATAAAAACTTAATTAACCATAAGTCAACTAGAGTATTAATTCTCCCATTTTTCCCCTAGCATCTCACTTTCCTTTTCTGTTTTAAATTTGTTATTTTTATCTCAAAATTAACATCTTGAGAGTTATATATTTTTGATGGTTATTATTTCTATTCTTTTAAGAAATTCTAAGAAAAAGTTGAGATATATAATATTATTGTGTTACAAATTATAAAATTATTATAAAATTCAATAGTGATATTTGGTTAGATGGACAAACAAGTATAATACTATTGGTATAGTATAAACTATTTATTTAGTATAGTGTTTGTTATATATTTACTATTCGTATAATTTATATCTCTTATAGTTAATATAAAATAATAACTATTTCTTTAAGTAGAATATTATTTTTATATTATTTAATTTTTTTATTTTTCATTATATCTTCTATTTTTATTAAATTTAACTTTTAAATATAAAAAGACATTTTTATTAATTTAACCAATTAAAATTTCAAATAATTTGATTTTTTTTATCTTTTAAAAAATATTAAATAACCCGGGCTCAATTGAGCTATCCAAGTTGAATACATTTTCTTTTATTTGACTCAAGAAAACGTTAATAAAAAATTAAATTATGATAATGAAAAAGTAAATAATAGGTGAAATATTGATTCAAGTTAATAACTTAGTTAATTATATTATATCAAATAAATATAAATAATTAAACCTAATTTGTTTTTTTGAATAATTTTAATTAGAGAATTTGAAAATTAAGTACAACTTCTATACCCGCCACTAATTAAGATTCAAGAAAACCAAGATTGAAGAAACACTCCAACCTTCATCTTTAATCAAAATTTCATACAAGCTGTTGTTCATCTTCTTCTTCTTCTTCTGTCACTACTGTTAGTAAAAGATGTCGATTTTGCCGGATGATATTCGATACGAAATTCTTTCTCGATTGCCTGTCAAAACTCTGCTCCGTTTAAGGGTTACATCTCGATTCTGGCTTACCCTAATCGGTAGCCCCAATTTCATCAAATCGCATCTGAAACAATCAGTTAAAACCAAGAACAACCTTAATCTCTTCCTGAGTTACGTCACTCCCGATCTCTTTGATTTTTCCAGACTCTTTCGCTTGGATTTAGATTCGGTCGAGGGTGATGGCATTCTTCAACCGGTAGAGATCGATGACAATCCCTTGAGGCATCATCTTTATAAGAACCGTATTTGGGGAACCTGCGATGGATTGCTCTGTTTGTCAAATATCAAGCAAGCTACCCTTTCATGGAACCAATCAACCAGGATAACTGTAGGACCCCTAAATCATTCCAACATTCGCCAAAATGATGGATCGAACATCCGCGTTGTAGATTACATAGACATTGTAGTTTTATGGAATCCTTCAACGAAAAAGTCTATAGAACTTCCTTTCGCATCGTTAGAGATCAAAGATGAGCTCGACCTTCCCCAATATTGTACTTATGGATTCGGTTACGATAACACCAATGACGACTACAAAGTGGTGAGAGTTGCGGTTGTTCTGGATGTTGTCATAAATTACGAGGTTAAGGTTTATAGTTTAAGATCAAATTCGTGGCATACTGCAGATAAATTTCCTAACCAATATCCGAATTTGAATAGAATTGGAAATTCCGTAGTTGGTGGTTCGATGCACTGGATGTCGATAGATGTGAATTCGAATAGTTCCATTCTTGCATTTGATCTCGGGTTGGAGACCTATAGAGTAATTCAACAGCCTGAATACCGTGATTGTGAATTCTCTTCCTACTTGGCTAGTTTTGAAGGATGTTTATCGTTATCTTGTCACTATTATTCGGGGAATGTGGATGTATGGTTGCTGAACCAATACGGTGGGGAGAATGAATCTTGGTCGAGATTCATTACATTGGCGGAGCAAAACATTCCGGATATAATTAACTATTTTTTTAGATGTATTGTTTATTCGAAAAATGGTAAGAAAGTACTTTTGGAGATGGGTGCCGATCTTGTTTGGTATAACTTAGAAACGAGATCACTTGAAGATGTTAGGTTTCATTCTGAGGAAGATTCACTTGAAGATATGGAGTCTTGTTTGGAAAGTCTAGTATCTGTTGGTACTGTTGCAGAAGCTGGATAACTAGGATCAAAGCTATATGTTTTGCTTTATTACTGCACTATGTAGTTGTAATTTTGAATTTAAAAGACTTTATTCCTAGGGTAGCTCATTTTTAGAACATCTACAAAACCTATAACTCATCTTATTAGATATAGACATTAATACATCTCATGACTTCTCAAATTGCAATCTCAATTTTTATTTTTATTTGTTTTCATTTCCTCAATAATTTTTATTTGACTTGTGGAAGAAGATCAAAAATATCATGCAAAAGTCCATTTAACTTGCGAGATATGAAGGTGAGGAGAAAGAGTTTAGCTTTTAATTTTTAATAATTTTTTGTTTGAATTTTTTTTTTTTTTTTTTTTATCGATTGTTCATCGTGTAAGTATGTAGTGATGGATCTATATATTCAGCCCATCCAAAAAAAATTATATTTTATTTTTTACGGTAAAAATGTGACATCACTACTAATTTTTAAAAAATTTCAGTATAATTTTATTTATCTAATTATTAAAAATATGATAAAACTTACATTTATACACTCGTTTTATCCAAAATTTTCTCGTTATATTTTTAAGTCAAACTAATTTTTTTTTTCAAGTCTACCTCAACTCTGAATCATGAATTCGTTCATATAAGAGAGTGTATATATGTTCAGTTCTGTTTAGATGATTTTTTTACTATCATTCTTAGTTTGACAATTCGCAAGTATCATTTATATCATATTTAAAAAAATTATTCTTATAAAATATAGATAACAAACAAATAAATAAGTTAGTGATATTATATAAGAGACTTTTTTTTTCTCTAATGAGTGGTAGAATTTTATTTTATTAATTTTGTCCAACATCATGTTAATAAACTTGTCAAACTTTGTTTGATATTTAATTGTATTTATTAGTGTTTGGACAAAATCGAGATAAAATCATGGCAGAGTCAAAATGGAATACAAATATCATTCCAACCTATTTTCGATAACTATAGTTCAAACCAGGAAAACGAGTCCATTAGAATTACTGCTGAATTAATTATAATTATTTTATAAGCCATATATTTTACAGGGATATAAGATATAAACTTAGTCCATTCATGTTGTCACATACATCTATATATTTATAATGTTATCATCATAAAATACATAATAAAAGAGAATAATGTCAATTTTATCACTGAACTATAATAGAATATTCACGTATATAACTGAACTAATTTTTATTCGCTTATACCACTGAAGTTAAGATTAATATTCATCTATGTCACTACTCCACCAAATCTCTAACCTCGTTAAGTTTCTGTTAAATGAAACGATATGTGGAATTGACATGTCATCTTTTTCAATTAATATATTGACATGTCATCTTTTTTAATTAATATATATTATATATTTATTTATTTAAAATTCTAAATAATAAAACATTTACAAAGTCATTTATAATTTCTCTCTCCTACCCTAATATTAAAATAATTTATTAACTTAAATAATATTAATTAAAATAAATATAAATATAAAAAACTAAATTATATGAATAGAAATGTGATCAGTTTTTAAACAATTCGTTCTAATATTATTTTTATTAATTTATTTATTTATTTATTTTTAAACTTTTAAATAATTTTATAATTTTAATTATTATTAATATATTAAATAATAAATATATTCTAATAATTTAATTTTAATAATATAATAATATATATTTATAATTTTTATCCACTTTTCAATTAAATTATAATATAACAATATATATTTATAAATATATCAAATACAAATCCATTAAAATTTTTCCTATATTTCTCATTTTCTTTTTAAGTGCAACTCCAATGGACTATAAATTGATACCTAAAATGAGAAGATCAGCTTCATCTATAAAAGAAACTCCAATGTAGCTACAAATTGATACCCAAAATGGGATTATAAGAAACTCCAATGTAGCTACAAATTGATACCCAAAATGGGATTATCAGTTTCAATTGTACGCAAAAAAGAGATACAAAATGGGATATTTCAAATTCTCTCTAACCCAAATTCTCTCAAAGCATGCATATTTACTAATGTAGCCAGACACCTATATTTTTTTTTTACATTTTAACTCAACAATTTTTTTTATCAATTTTATATATTAAATTAATTTATATAAGTTATTTATATTTTAATTTATTTATATTTTAATTTGTTTATATGTTTTATTTATTTATATGTTTTATTTTTTTATATTTTTACTTTTATCCTATATTTTATATTAAACTTATTTAAATAATTATTAATTTAATTCATTTATATAATTTTTTTATATAACATAAATTTATAATAATATTTTTAAAAAAATTATAATAATATTAAAAATAAAATTACTTTAATATATATATATATATTATAATAAATATAATTATAAAAATTACCAAATATATTATAATAATACACAAAATACAAAGTACTTCATTTGAAAAATTATCTCCTTTTTATTTGTACGAATAATTTTTTATTTCAATCTCATATATTTTTTTTTTCGTTTATTGTAATTTTTGAATTTTTAATAAATTTTTATAATTAATTTATATTTAAGTTTAAAATATTTAAATGATATTATAATATTGTGGTGTAATTTATAAGTTTGTAAAATATATGGGTGATATTAAAAAGTTATAAAAGTTGATATAAGAAAGAATATTCTTTTTGGTTTGAGAATAAGTTTTTCGGTTGAAAAAAAATTACTGTTTAGTGTTATATCTACACCAAAATGAGTTTGAAAATGGGGTTTTCGATTAGAAATTGTCTAAAACTACCCACATCTTTCCCATTTTCTTTCTCAAACTATCCACTTTTACATTAATATTCTCAAACTAAATATATTTACATTTTCATTCCATTAATAAATTATTAACTAATTTTATTTGAATAATTATTTGTAAGTTTTAAAATATATTTTAAATAATTGATATTTAAATTATTATTTATGAAACTATATATTAAAATTTATATCTACACATCCTATCTATAGAATATATTAATTAGTTTTTTAAATTATATATTTAACACAATTAACTTATTAAATTAATTTAATTTTTCTAAACTAAAATAAATTAAATAATCACATTTTATAATTATTACTAACAATGTAATTTAATATATAAATAATTAATTAATTAATTAATATGAGTGTGTCAATGAACGACATGACATGTAGGAAAACGGATATCGACACGATACGCTTGAGTCAAAACTCTAGTCAGAATAACACGAAACACGAATTTAAACTCGACACAAATAAAATTATGGATACAAATTAACACGACACGAAAAAATCAGTGTATCATAATATTTTGAGTGGGTCAAGACACGGTACGATTGAGAGTCTAACACGGCTTGTCCGAGTTGAATACGGCCGTTTAGGCACAATACTCAACTCTAGGATCGACCATAGAATAAACCCAACATGTTCAAAGGATAGGCTATAAGCCTATAACTCTAAGACCATCTCTAACCGAAAAACTCATTTTCAAACTCATTTTGGTATATATATGTCACATTAAACAGTAATTCTTCTCCAACCGAAAAACCTATTCTCAAACCCAAAAGAATATTCTTATAATATTTTTCTTTACATAACTTTTATAACTTTTTAATATTACCCCATATAGTTTACAAACTTATAAATTACACCACAATAATATTATAATATCATCCCATTATTTTAAACTTAATTGTAATTAATTATAAAAATTTATTAAAAAATCAAATATTACAATAAACAAACACACAAAAATACATAGGAGATTAAAATAAAAAATTATTCGTACAAATAAAAAGATATAATTTTTCAAATGTTGAAATTGTTGTATTCCTCTCACAAATTTATGTTATATAAAAAAAATATTATATAAATAAATTAAATTAATAATTATATAAATAAGTTTAATATAAAATGTAGGAAAAAATAAAAATATAAACAAACTAAAATATAAATAAATAAAACATATAAACAAATTAAAATTGAAAGTGAGTCTAAAAGGAGATCATGCAAAAAAAAAAAAAAAAAAAAAACATTTTATCATTCACTAAAACCTTATTAATACATATTTTGTTTAGGCTCAGTAGAGTATTTTCATTATTTATAAACTTAAAAAACAAAATATTATTTATATATATAAGTCATTATATATGGCCAAATGTGAAATACCTGTTTAATATATATTTTTTTTTGTACTAGGGCAGTCCAAAGGAAAATTTATTAAATGGCCCTCATAAGAGGTCTAATTCCAAAAAAGACCCACGGTTGATAAAGTTGGCAAAAAAGGCCTTTTTGCCCTGTAAAAAGTCTATAATACCCCTCGCGCCCCTGTTTTACCGCTCAATTACGAGAAATGTATTTCTCGCATTTGGTATTTCTCGCATTTGGTGCTCAATTACGAGAAATGTATTTCTCGCATTTGGTGCTCAATTACGAGAAATGTATTTCTCGCATTTGGTATTTCTCGCATTTGGTATTTCTCGCCTTTGGTATTTCTCGCATTTGATATATATATATTGAGATTCAGACATTTGTAAAATATATGAAAACAGCTAGGGTTTCGAATCGATCTACAATAAACTACGAAAGAACAATCTCCAATGGAGGACGCGATCGCGATGCATTCATCTCTGGATATCAGATTAACACACATACATGATGACGACTCAAGACAAGAACGCCTTATCATCGGAGGCTCCACTTGCCCCCGTCACCGTCGAACGCAATGTTTGCTCCGACCTCGACACCACACTTCTAAAGCCTTGTATGTATTCTCTAGCTAGATCTTGTTCTTTCAAATTATTAATCTTTGAGATTGGGTCTTTCATCAAATATGCAGACTTGGCTAGATAGATCAACTGAGTTTGAAGGAAATGGTTGGTATTATATGAGATTAGAAATTCGAATCCCTAAAGTTGGATCTTTCCTCTCTGTGATTAATTGAGTTTTTTTCGTTTCTTCTTTAGTTCTAAGGGTTTTCGTCTTATGTATACAGGATAAAATGAATCATCAAAGATGCTATGACAGCAGACAAGGAACGAATCTGGGAGATACACTACCGGAAAAGGTGGATGTAAGTATCGAGATGTTTCTTAGGTTGCTGGTTGTTGGATTTCTACAAATGTAAATTTGATTGTCTTACATATACTTCAGATATTCATACTCTTGTGTTTTATCTGCCAATTAATCACATGCCTACTGAAAATGTTGATCTTGATAATGTAGAACAAGCTTCATTGAATACACAAATATCATCTTCTAATATTGGATTTAGGTTTCTCCAAAAGATGGGTTGGAAAGGAAAAGGTCTTGGGAAGGATGAACAAGGTAAATAAACATCAATTCTCCTATTGAAGTAGATTGATTATAATATGTTATAGCAAGGTTTTATGGGTGAACTGGCTCTCAATATAGACACGAGAATTGAACATTTGTTCAGGAACTTCATTGTTTGTGCATCTGTTATGTTTTCTCTATCAAATAATTGGGTAGTAAATTATTTTTTCGGTTTATATTAAGGAATAATTGAGCCAATAAGGTCTGGTATGCGGGATGCAAAATTGGTAGTTGGAAAACAGGAAGAGGATGATTTTTATACTGCTGAAGAAAATATCCAAAGGAAGAAACTTGACGTGGAGTTAGAGGAGACAGGGGAGATTGCTAAGAAACGAGAGGTATGCTTTTTGCAATTTGTATGTGTGCATACCCAAATAATTGGAGCTTGATGCTTGCTTCTTCTTTTTTTACAAAACCAACATTTATTAGCAGAAGGCAGCACATATTTCTTTTATATGTGTGTCTTTTGAGGGGAATTGATATCATCAAGTTTGGAAGGTCTTGAGAATTTCGTACAGTTTTTATTACCTGATTGTTTGCTTCTACTGCCAAAGTTCAAGAATCTGCAAAACAAGCTAAGCCAAGAAGGGAAGCAATTGTTTTTCCTTGTTACTTCTTTTGGGACTCTTGTCATTGTTGTTTCCTAATTAGGCAGTTTCTTATGTTGGCCTGATTTCAAACAGTAGCTCGACAAAGAAGAAGGCAAAGATTCCAATAGCTTCAGTTTTCGGGAATGATAGTGACGAAGATTAGTGAAATATGTTTGTTGGGTTGAACCAGAATCTGTTTAAGTTTGTAAACTATTATTGTCTTTATGTCTCTCTTTTGCATCATTTTTAAGCAAACACTATGCCAATTACAGTTTATTTATGGAGTTTTTACAGTTAGATTGTTGAGTGAAAAATTACAGTTTATTTGTGGAGTTTTACAGTCAGTTTCTATCCAAATGTTTATTATTTTTTTGCTAAACCCATTATGTTATTAAGACCGCAGGATGAAAAATACATGTTTTGAAATACTTTTATGAATATGAAAACCGAAATCAGATGATAATTGACAAATCGTTGTCTGGTTTCATTTTACGAGTACAAATTTATAAGCATTTTTCATCATAAAACATGCACAATCTCTTAAAGTGATATCTAAAATATCCTTTATAAAAGATACAGATTTTTCTTTATTTCATGTCAATCCGACAGACTCATGCTTCAACAACTATAATCTTAATGGAATCATATCAATAAGAGGCTAACTATGGAGAAATTAAGAGGCTAACTATGGGCTTTGATAAGAACACAAAAACTCCTTGCGACTTTTGCTTTGTCCTGTAAGAATTGTTGACATTATATATGTTGGTATTAGATATAAACCTTTTAACCATCTGCTTTATTTATTTCACATTTTCTTGACTAGATGTTTTACATATTTGAATAGCATGTTTGGTATGACCCAAAATTGAAAATACTCACATACACCAACATTCATAAATATGTTATGCGTATCACAAGAATTGAAAGGTATATGATTCTAATCTCAATTGTGAATCAAAAAACAAAATTGAAAAGTTTTTTAAAAGCAAAAGAGTCCCCCGGCTTTATCAGACAATAACATTGGCAGCACTTGCAATTCTGGGCCATAAATCAGCACATTCCTTCCAATTGGACCAGTAATGGCAGAACCTGTTTTTTTTTACCATCAAACAAATAATGGTGAGTGAATGAATCAAATAATGGTGAATGAATGAATGAGGCCTAAAGATGATATAGTAATTTAACACATTTTGAGACAGTTTTTACCTTTCATTTCTCCCTTAGGATTCACTATCACACCAGCATTATCTGCATAGTAACAACATATTTATCAACCAAGATATTTACATATTACAATCAACAAATTTCATATATAAAAAAAAAATTGTGTTGTGATTGTTCAAAATGGAGAAGACCAAGAAGTAGGTAAGACTTTGAACGCAAATAAGTGAGTATAGTGTTTCTAAATACATCATTCATCATACCATAAACTCTATTCATTATCCCTAATACTCTTTCTTTAATATCTTAGTGGGTATATACAATACCCAAATACCCTTGAAAACCAATACTAAAGAAAAACTATTTCTAAATCCTCAACATTGAGAGTTTGTCATACAAAAGTGAATTGCAGTGAAGAAGGGGGTTAAAGGCATTGTGATGATGAAGTGAGACATGACAATCAATCAAAAAGTCAAATTGTACACTAAGTAAATGACACTTTGATTGTCAAAACAGATATCTGATTATGATGAGCTTTGTTTGGTTAAGTTGGTTACTTGTAGAAATGTGCATGCTTTTCAAATTGTTTGATTTGCCCTAGTTGTAATCAAATAAGGAATTGTATCAATCAGATCGTGAAAAAAGTGGGTTCTTCAGTCTAACTGTTCTAGTAAAGAATAACAAAGAATTGGTTAAACAAGTAACAAGTTATAACACAAAACAAAATCAGAATCTACTAAATCAACTTCAAAATACACCTTCAAAATACATGAACACTCCATCCTTTCGGTGCTAGGGCTTGCGTTGTCTAACAATGACAGCAGGCATGACCTTCTTTCTCAAATCAGGTTTCCCTTTCTTCACCGTCGCCATAACCATATCTCCCACACAAGCAGACGACAATCGATTAAAACGACCCTTGATCCCTTTCACTGATATGATGTAGAGATTCTTCGCGCCGGTATTGTCGGCATAGTTGACCGTAGCCGCCACAGGAAGACCTGAAACACGTTGTTTTTCAACATTGAATTACTATCAAGTATCAAACATGTAGTTAACAGAGAATTGTATAGAAGATGAAAACACTAACCTCGCTTCGACATTTTGGCAGCTTCAGAATACAAGGACAATATGAAATTAGGGTTTTAGAGTATTTATATGAGAACCCTAAATTTAGGGTTCGTGACGGAGAATATTACCAAATGCGAGAAATACCAAAGGCGAGGAATACCAAATGCGAGAAATACATTTCTCGTAATTGAGCACCAAATGCGAGAAATACCAAATGCGAGAAATACATTTCTCGTAATTGAGCACCAAATGCGAGAAATACCAAATGCTTGAAATACATTTCTCGTAATTGAGCACCAAATGCGAGAAATACATTTCTCGTAGTTGAGCAGTAAAACAGGCGCGCGAAGGGTATTACAGACTTTTCACAGGGCAAAAGGCCCTTTTTGCCAACTTTATCAACCGTTGGCCTTTTTTGGAATTAGACTACTTATTAGGGCCATTTCATCAAATTTTCCCAGTCCAAATGTGATTATGTGAGGGCAATTTAGTCATATTAAGTAACTCTTAAACTAATAATTTTTTTTACGATTTTAAATTTATGAAAGTATGATTTCGATTTTACCAATATACGATTTTACATGAAAAAAATTATAAATATAATTTATGAATTAAATAAATAATTGTATTTTATAGTGTGATTTACTAATTATTATTTTAAAAACACTTTTATACTTAATTAGATATTTTTAAAACATGATGTTTATAAAAATACTTAAAATAATATATAAATAATATTATTGTAAATAAAACTTAAACATTATGAGTGTACAATTTAAGTAAATTAAGGACTTCCTCACATTGCTTTTCAAATTAGGTAGAATCGAATTCTTCAGTTTCCTTAATTATGATCATATAATTTAAAACTCTACAGATATCACATGAATAAAACAACAACTTTATTAAATTATTAAATGAATTAATTCGAATTGAAGAAACATTACATACCTCTGATCAGATGGTAGCTTTCTAGTTTATTAATTAAAATTTGATAGGTAAGCATTAAAAATAGTTTGAAGATGATTCATCATCAACTACAAATTAACAATTAGAACTTTGCAAGCCCTAATTTGACCAAGAAGGAGTACTGTCAGCTGATAATCTGACACGTGATGTGACGAGAGCATTATCTACTAATCTTATCTTATGAATTAAGTGTTAGATGCACGTGTCAAACTAGGACATACATATCCCACCGTTTTTAGTAGATGTTTTTATCTTATGAAAAGGTAAGATAAGGGTTTGAAACGTGTAATTTTGATGTTTTTTTTTTTTTAAAAAAAAAGACATTTTATTCATCATAAAAAATTTGTGAGGGAATATTACCTCCTACATTACAAAAAATGAAAAATAAATAATTCTGAGACACATGCATCTCGAAAGAATAAAACAGAAGATAAAAAATAAAAAATAAAAAAATCGGTGGGATGCCAAGAGGATGAAGTTGATCCTTCACCGCTAGTACTTTCACTTTCGCCCAAACCATATCTAGCTATCTTCTTGTGCAAATTAATATACATAATATATATATTTATCCTTAATTAATAGAAGATACATTTTTTATTATGTAAAATTAACCTAAAAAATGTAGAAAACTCATATATATGTATATGTGTGTTGAGAACTCGTCATCCATCTTTCTAGCTAGGGTTTAATTAATAAATTGAACTTGTAAATATGAATCCAACTAGGGTTTTTAATGGTGTCATGAGTCAAATAGATCAGATCTAGATGTGAAGAGAAGTCGAATCTTTCAAGTACCTCCTTCTTAAGTCGACATCCATTCATTAATTCTAGGTCATAATTTCACACCCCAAAAAAGACCAAAGAAAGAGAGATTAGATCTGTTGATGTTTTATCATTAAATCAAGAAACAAGAACTGCACACATATAGATCCAAGAAATAAACAGCAGAATAGTAGTAGTAGTAGAGAATGAAGAAGAAGAAGAAGAGTTAGCTTACAAATAGATGGAGAGGCTGGGGAGAAAAGCAAGGTCTGGATCTTGAGTGGTGTTCAGGACACACACAGACCGAAATGGCATTCGTTTGCATTGACATGTGCACCTACATGCCATGGCTGGACTAAATCGATCGACGTACGACCGACCGACCGATGCCAGTCACTTACAACAGGTGCAGGTGTAAATGCAGACGAATGCTCCATCTCGGCTAATTAATATTAATAATATATACAAGAGAACGGATATCTTAGCTAGATTAATTGTTGTATATGAATTAATGAATGAATGAATGAATCAATATTGAATTCCATCCCTATATATATATATATACTCACATTTGCTCTTCCAAAGTGGAAGACATATAATAATATATATTTGGCAATTTGCTGGCAGAATTCCACGCGCACAAGTATCCTCTAACATATTTTTTTAAGTTATCTTCTTTTCTATACCAATTACTTCAACACTTTGAACATTAATTAGAAATTAATACAAGATAAACATTTAATTTGATTGATTTTTTTTAATTTATAAAAATATCTATTTGAAAATTCAAACCCATTAAAATAATTCAAATAACAACAATCGTTTCTAAAATTTTGATTTTAATTAAGAAGATAATGACTTGGAACAAAAATTGCATTCAGTAGTTATAGTAAATATATAAGACCGACTTCGTTTATATATTATCAAATTAACCCGAAAACTAGTTAAAAACATATATTAATTATTATATTCATAATTTAATATACATAAATGAAGTATCAAATTTGAGTACATTCATTTTTGTTCTCACATTATGAACTTGTTTGAGGTTGGGTTATATGGAAGTTTTATTGAGATTAATAAAAAGAGTGTGTTGATTTATTATAATATTAATTTATATTTAATATAAAATATAAATATTTTAATTGATAAACTAATTTTTAGAGAAAGTTACATTTGAGTTTTGATTAAAATAAATTTTTTTTAAAAATACATCAAACAAACTGTAACTAGTGATAAAGCGGTTGTGAATTCCCGTGATTTCCTCCTGACTTGCTAAAACATCATTGATTTTTTTTTTTATGAACGGTAGAAAGTTCAATATTATAACACAAAAACAAGATCTAATATTTAAAAATTAACCACTTTAATCATAAATAAATTGAACTTCTTCCACATAAACAAACTTAGATTGATAATGTCATATTGTTTTTCAAATAAACGATTAACTAAACAAGGTCTTGAAAACCAATGGCTAGAAACATATCTTCCAAGGCTTCATAAGAAATTGTGTGTTGTTTGGAACTCAACAACAAAAGGCAGTGTGGGGCCCAGTTTGGTGAAGAGCCCACGTGGTACTAAACAATGAGCACGTGGATATGCAACCATCCATCGTATCATATGACGCCACGTGGGTATTTCTCTGTATTCGACCTGATGGGCCGCGTGCTTAGCATCACCCTACTTTATAAGGCTCTTCTGGGCCCACTATAAGTTGAATCCAGCCATCATTTTCTATTTATTTAGACCGATCAATCGAAAAACAATAACCTCATGTAATTAATTAATAGACACGATTTAAAGTCAAATATTTTTATTTAAATTTTATTATCATATATATACATTATTTTAATATTTTATTTTTAAGTTGAAACATACCAGATAGAAATCAAATACCCCCATTGAAGATTTCTTATTATACATATTGTTGATATAATATTAATAACTATTTTCAAAAATAAATTGAAACAAGTTGTTGCAAAATGTAACAACCAACTCCACACAATAAAATAAACTTTTTTTTTTCCTTTTGCATCTTCTTTTTTGTTTTAATAATATATATATTTTTATACTTGTGGCTTGTATAAGCTATTAGATCTTTTTGCATTATAACTAGCTAGGCGACAACCCTATATATTTCGTATCTTCTCAATTTTTTGTTGTTTCTCCACTTTTTAATTATTCTTTTTCGATATGGTGGTCTTCTATTCCTTTGTGGGTCATTCAAAAGCGTGCAAATGCTAAAATGTTGGTTGTGGGGTTAACTACGAAGATTTGAGATCGAGAATCATTGAAACAACTGATTTTACCTAAGGGTTAGAAGTCTATTGTAAATGGATTTTGCCTAGGTAGGTATTGATCGGTTCTTAATTGGTAAGGGTTGTTTCAAAGATTGTTAAAAAAAATTAGGCTCTCTAGTTATGGCTAGGAATATTTATATGATTGACTTGGGTTTGTTATTTGTGTATGGCTAGGGTATCAGAATATTCTAGTAGCTAGATAAAAGTTTTCATTATGGTGTAGTCTTTTGTAGAGCACATAAATTGTTTTTTTTTCTTTAAAAAAAGAACATATACTCAGGCGGTGTAGTTAGGATTTAGAATCTACCCGGGTTAAAAATATTTCTTATAATTTACCCAGGAAAGAATGATAATAATATAAAGCAAATTAACAAACAAAATATACACCATTTTTGTTGCTAATTATCTTTAACGAACGAAAAACGATAAATAACGACGGTAGGCTTGTATATAGATCCATATATAATTGAGGATGCATCTGACTTTTTATGTTAAAAAACTTATACCAACCAATTATATTGCAAAATTTTGTTTGTATATATTATTTTTTAAAAGAATTATGCAATAATAACATATTATAATGACAAATATATACAATAATTTAGAATAATGTTAATAAATAAAAATATGGACAAAATATAATAGCTCAAAAAAAGATAATTAAACTTTTTTGTATAATAAATTCTCAAATAATTTAAAATATCTCATACCAAACAAATCGACTTCTCAAAGGATTCAAAGGTTTGTGCTCTAGAGATCTCTTTTCTTTTACTTTTAATTTTTATTATTTTTAAAGAGAGGCCATTCATATTTCAAAGAAAAAGGAAGAACCTTCCGTACGTAATTATGGAATCATGTACACAAAGATTTTGGACCATTTTGAATGATTGATAATAAAACAAAACATATGTTTGAATTTATTATGTGAATGTTTTATTTGAATTTCAAATTTTAAAATAAGATATTACTTGGTGACCATAACAAAATATTTTTTGTATTAGTAGTATTATCACATAATCTTCAACTTAAACTTAACATTTCAAATAAGTTTCCTTAAAATTAATAAATGTTAAATTTAGGATTAGCATAAGAGTGGTAAATGAAATTATTTAATAGTGAAAAGAGTGTATAAGTTTAAATAAAATAATTATATAAAAAAGAAAAACGAATAAGGTTGAAAGGAATAAATTCGCTAAATCTCTAAAAAATTAATGCATATTGCATATGATATGATGATATATATGATGTTGAAGGGTTAAAATCTAAAAAAAAAAAAAAAAAAAAAAAAAAAAAAAAAAAAAAAAAAAAAAAAAAAAAAAAAAAAAAACTATCTTGCCACGTGATTTTTTAGTGTTTGTCTCCCCCACTTGCTTTATGGCTGTGATATTTTTATTTTTGTATTCTTTTTCGATTATAATTTATTTCAAACCTAGTTTATATAAATTTTGTTATATATATTATAATAGATAGTTAAGACTTTGCATTGAATCTTGATATAAATGTGTATGAATACTTTGTCAGATCAATTTGTGGGTAAAAAAATTCTATACAAAAATATAAATATTCATACATAAAATTATAAATCTAATTTATCCATCATAAATGATCTATCTAATAATTAAAATATTTATATATTACACTTAAAGATCATATTTTGGATATCAAAGCAGTTGCCAATTAATTGTGGATCATAGTAAACTATCTACTTTTTAATTTAAAAAAAAAAAAGTGATTCAAATAAAAATAATCCAATAACAGGTGCACAAAAGAGAATGAAAATAAGAAGTTGAAAAAGAAACAATAAAAATCTTCAATAGCTGGTTAGGTGAACAAACATCCGATCAAACAGTATAAATCTAATAATCAAAAGAAAAAAAAATTAATAAATTATTTTAAATATATATTATACATAAAGGATAGTCAGGAATAGGATCACAGTCCATAAAATTAAATTGTTTTGGTTTTATAAAAGTTTTAATAATAATTAAATATCATTTCATTCAATTTTTTATTAATCACATAATTTAATTTAATAATTCAAATACTAAAATAATTTATATTTATTTAAAACATTATCAATATATACTAATATTTTATAAATCTTTTTTATAAAATAAACATTCATTTCATTAAATTTGTCATTCATTAACATTTTTAAAAGTAAATCAAAATTTATTTAAATAAATTTTCGCCACAAGGCAAGAATTTCTACTTTAACCTCCTACAATTCCAAACTAAAACCAGAGTAAAAAATCAAATCAGACTTTACCGGTAGAACGAAGTATCTTCAACCCACCTGCACAATCACCTCCAAAAATAATTTTCCTCCAACAAACACCTAAACTAAAACTCATTTTGTTTATACTCATTTTCTTTCACAAACTCAATTTTTTAAAAATAAATAAAAGAGTCCTCTAACTATATTAATAGGTTAATTTTATATAAGAGGAGTTATAGAGAGAGGGAATGACTTGTCATCACTGTTGGAAAATGTAAAAGTGGGAGGAAAGAGAGAAAAGAGAGAAATTATTTGATTTTTTCAGCGAATAAGATTATGCCAAGTCATTCCCTCACCAAATTCTCTCGCCTAATCATTTCTCTTTATATAATTTATTGATATGTTTTTTGTTTTTATTTTTTATTATTTTTTTTTATTAATATCTTTTTTAAATATCATAAATATATAATAATGAACAACATTTATAAAAAAAATTAAAAAAATAATAATATTTGTTTTTATATAATTTTTTATTTATGTAATGTAATTTGCGTTTATTTAATAATATTTAATTTGATTTTTAATAATGTTTTTTTTATGTAATTTTTTTTGTTCGTGTAATGTAATTTATGTTTGTTTATTTTTTTTATGTGTATAAATTATTGATTTATAATTAATTATTATGAATTTGAAAAAATATTGAAGTTCAATTTATAAAATTAAGAAATATATAGGTGTATAAAAAAGAATATTTTAAAAATATATTTTTGAATTTGAAAATTAATTTTTAAATTAAAAATAAATTACGATTTAATAAGATATTTTACGTTTAAGAATGAATTTTTGGGTTGAAGATAGTATTAGAGATTTCTAATAAATAAGATACTCTCATCTCCTACACCTCTTCTCTAGGACATTCATGAAGGACTATAACACTTACTACTGATCAGATTCTCAAGAGGGACTTAGGTTTTTACCAGGGGCGAAGCCAGGATTTGAAACCTACCCGGGCTAATTTTTTTATTAAAAAAATCTATCCGGGCTAGTTTTATAGTTTACTGTCACCAATGCTTTTTAGCGACGAAAAATATCCTTTTAGCGACGGAAAATAACCAATAACGACGGTAATTTACCGTCGTTATTGATAAAATACATAAGGCTCTCTGGGCTACAGCCCGGGCCAGCTTGCACTTGGCTCCGCCCCTGGTTTTTACATCAGGAAACTAATTGGGACACCTTTGTTCGCAGTATTATTAAAAAGAGGACTAGGATTTTCACATCGGGGAACTAATTGGGAGGCCTTTGCCGCAGTAGTATTAGAAAAGGAGCTAAGGCTTAACTCCTGTAATCCTACTGTTAGTCGTGGATGTTTTCCCTGAGCCAATCATTAGCCCGCTCTTTAGAATGAATGGGCGGACTGACTTCTATGAGTGCTGCTTCTCAAGCTTATGTTAATAAAATCAGTCAAATCAAACTTTATAGGTAAGAATATTTCAAATTAGTAAAATAATGAGTAAAAAACTAACACAAAAAATATTAAAATTGCAATTCAGATGTTCACAAAGATATTATTAAAATTCTCTTTCAATTTTAAGAAGAGTGAGCAAAATGGTAAACAAGTCAGACCTAATTAATTCAAGTGCAATCTAAAATTGATTGAACCTAATATTGTACACAAAATTCATGTTAATATTTTTAACATTTCAAAAAATGGTTGACATCTAAAATAAACTTTTTGAATGTTTTATTTTCTTATAATATTTGTATTAAAATAATTTGAATTTAAATTAGAAATAAATTTCTAATTCTAATTATACAATAAACTCATTTTGATCTCAAATCCAACAAAATAATCGTATTCATAAAAAAAAATATGTTAGTTGAGTTTTTAATTGGTTTAATTATTATTATTTAAATTTAAATTTAAAAAAAATAAATTAAAAATATTTTAATATTTAGTGATTTGATTATTATAATGACAGTCATATGATAAAAAATATTTTCTAAAAACTAGATAAAAAAAAAAAAAAAAAACCTTGAAAACACACATCAAATGAGCTAAATGAATCATAGTTAATATTTTTATTAGGAACTGAATTTTATGAGGATATGGAGTGGGACTCCCAAGTCTTATAATTAGATCTCCTCTTTGAGCTCATGATATATATATATATATGAAATTCTCAAATACAAAATAAGTGGATGGATGATTTGATCTAGTATGACTTTACAATCATTAATTTAATTTCAACATAAATGCACTCAAAGTGGGATGAATGATTCTATTATTTTCCACAAATACCCAATGTGATGCTAATATTTGGAGACAATCCATCATTACAAGAAGGTGATTTGTGTTTGAAGTAGGAGATGTTGGACGTTTGGATTATAATAGTCTAATAATTTTGTATTTAAATTAACAAAAGTAATCTAATTTAGTTAGTTAAATGTTTTAATAGTACTATTAAAGTTGCGAGTTGAAATATTGTATAAAGCAGTTTTTTTAGGGATGGATAACGGGGAAGTGGGGTGCTCTAGGCATCTAGATCGCCTCACCCTAGGGGCCGATGTATTCACATATTCATAATATTATTATAATGACTTAATCATTTCGAACTCTAAATTCAATATTTTTAATGATTTTTTTAGATAGTTAATTGTTTAATAAGAGTATTTAAGTTTTGTTTTGTTTTATTTGTGTTTAATATTTATCTCTAGTTTTAGTTATAAGTTTTTATTTTATTTATTTTTGTATTTTATCATTTTTGAACTACTCATTTTATCTTGTTAGGATATTTTCTTTAACTTACTACTATATATAAATTAAAAAAAAAAAACTTTTTCACCCTAACTTTACTAGTAATAACTTTTATATTTACAAATATTAAATAATCAAAGGCAAATCAAAATTACATAATTGTGATAAAATTGATACGAAAAAGAAATGGCCATGTTTTGAACACCCAACTCCGGGTTTGGGTGATTTTATTTTTTAATTTACTTAAAAAAAAAAAATTATTATTTTTTAAATATCTTATTAGGGTATTATTTAGATACATTAATGTTCTGGAATATATTTTAGTTATGTATATATTAACAAATTTAATAATATTTGTTCGTTCGAATTAAGTGTTTCAAAAGAGACGACCTATACAAATATATGTATTTTATCTCTATTTTTCTTTTCTTTCTGATGAACTCAAATAATTATTTTGTGTAAAACAGCTCTCTAGATTATTTTGTTTTAATAATTATTGAAATTTAATATATCTACTATCTACCACCTTCAAACTAAATATCAATGATCTAATTTTCAAATGAAAAAAATTATACAATTAAATTGGGATGTGATTTGATAATATATAGTATATACTAGTCAATGTTGAAATGTTACTATCTCAATTAATTTGAGAAGGTATACATTGGGATCAAACAATATTTGAGAAAAAATATATTTTTAAAAATTTAATCATAAGCGTTTACTTCTTAATTTAAAATAAAATAATAATAAGTTATAAAAACCAGAATTCAATCATTATATGTTTAAATAATAAAAATATTATAAAAAACAATAAAGAAAACATAATTCTTCTGTAAGCTCAATAGGTTTTACTATATCTTTTAATCTTATATCACTTAACCAATAACTTAACTTTTTATAACTTCATATTAAATACAATTATTTAAATAACCTCGTATATATTATTTAAATAATCCCTGTGCAAAGCCTAAATTATTGGATTTCTTCTAATCTAATATATATATATATATATATATATATATATATATATATATATATATATATATATATATATATATATTAATCAATAAAGTTTACAATAAAATAATTATTATGTACATTGAATACATGCTCTATAATTCTATTAAATTCCACTAGTTGATAACAGCTTTATTATAAAAGTCGTGATATCAAATCAATCAATTTTTATGGTGAATTAATAATTAATAATATCATCAACTATTACATATTTGGATTAAGATGTTTTTTAAAATGTAGTTCTTTACTTAAAAATAATTGTTTTATTTATTTATTTTTTAAAAAAGTTTCCCTTAAGAAAAGATAAAGACATCACACAACAAATATTAAACACTAGCAAAAAAAAAATAATAATATTAATTAATTAATTAATTTTGTAAAATTAAATGAAAAACGAAAATGTCATCAATCAATTAATTAATATTCCAACAATTTCTTATCTTATCGATTTGATCAGGCCTCAGGGTTAAACTTAACTATTCTCTCTAAATTGACATTTTCAACTGAACACATAAATATCTATAAAGATTCTTCAAGCACCAGCGGCAACTCAAATAAGACTAATAAAATCATAATATTTTTAAAAAGTAAATATTTTTCATGATATAAAACATAGTTTGACCATTAAAAAAGAATTATACAAAATAAAACAAAATTTACACAATAAATTATACCAAAGTATTTGTTATATAACATGATGTAAAAAATAGTTGGACTATAAACAATTCAAAACATATTACCTTGAGATGGGATAAGGAGTTGGAATTGAGATTTGGAAAAAAGAATATTTAAAAATTATATTTTATAAATAGGTTATTTTGATATTAATTTAGATGAAATAATGTTTTGAAATAAATTTTAATTATGTATATATATTTATAAATTTAATAATATTTGTTTGTTCAAATTTAATTTTAATCCAATTTAATGTGTTTTCCTATCCGATTCAATTCTTAATTATAGTTCATAAAATATTATCTTATATCAAATGAAAAAAACTTTCTATAAATTTTAACTTAATTATTGTTTTAATAAAATTGTCCTAATAATTGTTTTTAAGTAGAAATGTAATTTCGAATAAAACAAGAGAAAAAAAAAATCTACTTCAAAAAAAACTTAATTGTTTTTTGGAATTAATTCAACTGTTTGAAATTATTTCACTTAAGATGTCAATCAATTAGTTAAAAAGTGAGAAAAATATATATAGATGAGTTATATATATATATTTTTAAATTAAACTCATATTAAGTTTGACCCTAAAATCTAATGACCTCTAATAAATTATTTAAAAAATTAAAATATATTTAACATTTAATATTTTTAATACTATAATATAATATTATATAATTATCACGAAAGAATTAAATTATAATAAAAACCAAACAAATTAAAATAATAGAAAACTAACTTACATCTTGGAATTATTCATATCTCATTAGTAGACCACATAAACTCTTCTTCTCAGCCGCCTTATTGGTTTGTGTCTTCACACCTTGACTAAAAAAACAACTAAATAATTCAATAATCACATGAATTTTAACAAGAACACGCCGAATATATAGAACTCATGGTCGACCTTAAGGTAAACCGTTAGATTTTTGTAAAATAAAAATACATTACCAAGATTTAAACCTAAATGTTATATAAACTATTATGACATTTAACCTGTTAAACTACATTAGATTAGTATAACCTAAAATATATCTAAGTTAACTAAAAAATATATAAAATATTTTCCATTTACACCCCAAACTTTTGGGCGACCATCAGAATAGAAACTCAAGTTCAAATTTTGACTTATTTAGGTTAGGTCATTTAAATAACTCAAATTCATAAAAAAAAATAAAAAAAATACATCTTTTCAATCTCTATCTTTCATCAAATAACTCAATTTAATAAACAAAAATACTAAATACCTTTTATTTAAATTAATATTTTTATTTTATTATTATAAAAAAAATAGGATAACTGATTAGTTGGTTAAATAGTTTTATTTGTTATTCTCTATCTTCTAGTATAGCGGTAACTCTTTGAGAGGTCCTGGTTTGAACATGTTATGCAACAAGTTTAGTGCACAGTTAAATGATTAAGTGTGTTTGCAGACTATGTGTTTAATTTTTTTTGTGACCATATTTTATTTTATCATTATATATTATTATTTTTAAAATTTCTTTTTGCCAAAATTGTTATATATCTAATAAAAAAAAATAAAAAAAAGTCATTTCTAACATGAAATAAAAGCATTAAATTTTTTGATAAAAATGGTGAGATTGAAGTAAAATGAAATTGAAGTCCAAAAACAAATATTTAATAAAACTTGAAGTCCCACTTTGGAATTTCGCCCATCTCTCGGCCTGGTGAAGACGGAGTGTGAGTCGTGCCTGTAACCAATGGCCTCTTACATCACTAACTCCTTATCTCGACTTCACCTTTTCTCCACCAAAGCCTCCATTTTTCTGCCAAACCCTAATTCTAATTTCATCTTCAACACTAAATTCATCTTCAACACTAAATTCAAGGTCAGACCCATCAATTCATTTACATTCAACGACATCAAAATTCATTCTAAACTAATTTCCATTATTTATTACCACCCTTTTGCAGAATACCAATTTCGCTCGCTTCTTCGTATCTTCATCCATGGCTTCTGACCCTAAAGAAACATCTTCCAACAATCCCGGTCTTCACACTTCCCCTGATGAAGCCACCAAGGGATACTTCATGCAACAGACGGTGAGTTCTTCCTATTTTTGTGAAAACATAATTGGGTATCTAACAATACATGTCTTTATTTTGAGAATCAGATGTTTCGTATTAAGGATCCAAAATCCAGTCTTGATTTCTACTCTCGCGTCCTTGGCATGTCGTAAGTTTTTATCTTTTCTCCTTATCCATTTTATGTAATGGATTCTGATACTGTTAATTTCAGATTACTGAAGAGGTTGGATTTCCCTGAAATGAAATTCAGCTTGTACTTCTTGGGGTATGAGGTGAGTACTGACTGCTCATTTTCTGCTTGAACCATGATCAGGTTAATTACTAGTTTAGTTTTCAAAGTTTATTCTAGTGTTAAGGCTTCATATCCTTAATTCTATAGGATCTTGCATCTGCCCCAAGCAATAATGTGGATCGTACTGTTTGGACATTTGGTCGGAAGGCTACCCTAGAGCTTACACAGTATGTTCTCTCCTTTTCTTGTCAACTTATATCCTATATGTGCTTCATTCTCATTAACTGCTGAGAATTACAGCAACTGGGGAACGGAGAGTGATCCTGAATTCAAAGGTTACCACAATGGTAACTCGGATCCTCGTGGCTTTGGTATGTCAGACAAAGCTATTAACATACATGATTCATCGTTATATGATAACACTTATATTCTTTGACTGAAATGAAATAATTCTGAAAAGTGATCACACATTTGGTTGGAAATCCTGATATAAGCATATGGTGTGTGGAATTGTTATTGCCTCGGGTGTTCACCTGAGTAAATTATTCAATTTCTGGGATCTATTTGATGTTTTGAACCACACGACGTAGGTCTCAATCTCATCTGTCTGGTCAAATTTTCATTTGTTTGCAGGACATATTGGCATCACGGTTGATGACACATACAAGGCATGCGAGAGATTTGAACAGCTGGGAGTGGAATTTGTAAAGAAACCAGATGATGGTAATTGTTCAAATTTATCTGTGTAGTGTAGTTATAACATCATCTGCTTCTATTGTCATTCAGAACTGTAACAAACCCTAGACCAAAGAACAAGATGAGAAACAGAATAACCAACTCAGAATTGTATATTATATCATAACAATAAGTATAATATAGTGGCAGATTTAATTGACCTTGGTGGTAAATAATAAATGATTGCCTCGAAGTAGCCATAAGTGATTATTGAAGAGTTTTCATTTGATGTTGATTATGATCCTGAAAAATCTTTATTTGTTATGTTTGTCAGAAATCACAAAAGTCTAGAAAATAATCTGATCACAATGAAGAAAAAAAATGTATGGATGGCAATTGGAAACCTCCCCGTGGTAACTGAACCGAATTGCACTATAATTTGAATCATAATGTAGAAAAGAATTTGTACACCAAATGAAACAACAAAAGCCACACTATAATTTGGATCATGATCCACGAGTGTAAAAATATTATATGAACAGAAAAAAAATACTTTTATTGTTGATTTTGTCGACTTTCTAATGGTATCCTGATTGTGACTTTGATTACAGGAAAAATGAAAGGAATAGCATTTGTCAAAGATCCTGATGGTTATTGGATTGAGATTTTTGACCTTAAGACAATTGGAAATCTAACTGCAGAAGCTTCTTGATGGTGTATCTGGTAGGTAGTAGTAGAGTTTATGTTATTACTTTTCAGTCTATTGATCATCTTGTGTTTTCTTCGCAATATCTTGAAGAACTTTGTTTCTTGTTGTCTTTATATGTTAACTCATTTGATCCTATTCATAGAGGAGCAAATTTTATAATAAATCTAATTAGAGCTCAAAACTTAGTATGGTTCGATAGAAAGACCTATTAGCTTGTACTTTGGCTATTATTGCTTAAGATGATAGGATCTATTGCATTACTTCAATTTTATGTAGTGTTAGTATGTTGAATATTGGGTTTTAATTCTTAATGAGTTAAGTGTCTGAAAATAAATAATAAACCAAATGAAAATATGGAACTTGATTCGATCAATGTGAAAATAATGTCGAAAAAGTTATACTATTTTATCGTTATAGTGATGTAATTTGATTATTTTCAAGGGTTTATATCTTTGGTACAAGTTAAGTCATCGTATTTATATATTTTTTCTTTTGGGGTCCCATTGTAAGTCTGTAACATTTCCTCTATCATCATATTGTTTTGTAAGCAGGCCTTGCTGGTTATATTAGCCCTTTTGGTTTGACGTTTTGCTATTATTTGAGAAAAACAAAACAAAACAAAATGTTTGTACAAAAAGAGCAGTCCTAGATATCATAAATGGCTAATGTTTTTCCCAGGAACAGTCATGATACATGTTTTTTTGTTGGTTTTCACATTGAAAAGCCTAGGGATATATCCTAATTGGAAGTTGGCCACTGTGCTAATCTATCTATACTAGTTTAATTATTGATGTTTTTTGATTTTGATACATTGCAGAGTCAGTCTGGCTTATTATGTCTTCACCAGAAGTTTCATCAATGGGTTTTCATCGTATGGACGACACGATCATAAAAAGAGGATGTCTGTGTTTCTCTGTGTTTATGTTTTTCATGTCTGAAAATATCATATTACATATTACAATTTGAACTCACCAATTACTACAAAGTAACAATTTTTATTTTATTTTAAAAAATGTGTAGAGTATGGTCCAATTCCGCATAAAAACCACACTTGAAAAACCAAACTCCAACATAAATGGGTAACTTACAATGTAAAGTATTAACCAAATGCAATCAAGAACCCTAAACTAATATTCATCCATCCAATTTGAAATTTATATATATATATATATATATATATATATATATATGAATTGAAATGAAATGAAGATGCACATGACATGGTGAGCAAGAATCTTGGTTAATGATTCCCCAAGATATCATTCATATTCCCTGTCCCTGTCTCTGTGTCCTTGTCTCTCCCATTTTACTTCTTCTTCATATTTCCTTTAATTAATGATTCAAATTTTGAAATGACTTTTAAACATATCCTCATATTATAAGATTTGCAAACTGACTTGTTCTAATTGATCACCTGTTTAATATAGTTTTCAATATTAATTTTATTTTTCTGAGAGAACTTATGGGTTACTGTTTGAACAGTCCTAAGATATATATATTTATTTATTTATTGATGTGTTTGGTGAGTCTGAGCTCTGATCTTCTTCACTAGAAAGAAAAGAAAAGAAAAAAAAAAACATTTCCTCTTGTGTAATAACAGTAAAATTAATTAATATTATAGTATTCATATATGGTTGTAATTGCAACACCTCAACACCAGTTGGATCAAGCAAATGATATTCAGCAGAAAATAAAAAATAAAAAAATCAAGCAAATGATTCACCAGCTGTCTCTCTTCCAAAACCTATTCTATAAGCTTGGGCCTTTTTCGTATTTGGGTTTTCAAAATAATCCAACTAAATTAATTGTCACCTCACTCCCTCTCTTATTCTTTAAATCAATAAGTCATTAACCAAAATACTAAAATATCCTTTATTTTAAATTATAATTATTTATTTTATTTATATATCAATATCATTTAAGTCTTTTTTACCAAAAAAACATCACAATTTCTTCATAATTATCACCGATCATTACTAATAATCATTTTTCTCTCTTTCCAGGTTATTTAAATAACCTGGACCAACAAGCCCTTGTTTGATGTTGATTATTAGATGATTTTTATTTAAAAAGAATTGTTTGATGAAAATAATAAGTTATTTAGATTTTTATTTTTTTTAAATTATCATAATATTTTTTATATATTTATAATTTATAAAAATAAAGTAAGAGTACTTTAATATTATATAATAAATCTAGTGATTTTATGGTTGAAATTTGAATTTAGATAGTTTTGGATAAGAATTTAAATAAAATCATATCAAACTTGGGTATTTTTAGATTTTTATTGTATTTTTTTAAAATAGTGTTAGTGAAAGGAAAGTTATTTGACTTGTAATTTGTTGAATTATTATAATATTTTTTAAATTTAAATTTTATAAAAATAAATTAAAATATTTTAATTAATAAATTAAGTAATTAAATAGTTAAAATAAATAAGATATGATAATAAAAAATGGTTACATTAAACTAGCCCATAGTTTGTTTGATATTAGATTTTTTTTGATTTTTTTTGTATGAAAATCTAAAATGTTCTTATATTTAAATTTAAGAAAATGAAATTAATATTTTAATTAATTAATTATGTAATTTAATATATAAAATTATATTATATAAATTTTTTTAATACTTCAAATCTCAATATATAGATAAAAAAACAAAATAAAAAATAATTGAATTTAGACTCTCATAAACTAGTGCAATATATTATATATATTGTTGCCTACCTAAAATGATTGTGCTAATAATTTATCAATAATAATACAATTAATCTAAGAAAACAAATGTCAATGGAAGAAAAGTTAGATGATCATCCATCTAAGCATTATTGTCGTTATTATAAATTTATACATTAATAATCTTAAAAAAAAGTCCTATTAAAGGGAGAAAAGGCCTGGCTGTGATCTAATTATAATTATTAATTTATATGCATAGCCGCCATAGACGTCAAATGAATTAAGCTTACATGCATAATACAATATTATTATTATTATTATTGTACCGGGTCTTAATTTTTTTTTTAATTAGTATATTATTGTTAAGACTGAGATTTTTTTGTAATATTTAATACTTGGGATTAATTATTATATAATATGCTCCCTGTTTGCAATCCACGAAGATATAATAAATAATAATAATAATAATAATATTCAATTTATTTTCTTTGCCGTGACCATGTCAATCTACATTTCCAGCTCTATGTTCTAGACCCACCCTCCTCTGCGTACATACATTATCACTTTAATCTGACACATAATATATACATACTTATTTTTTTTTTTTTTTTTTTTTTTTTTGATGAATATGAATTTAAGGGAAGATTTATTTATATATATGGTCAATTTTGAAATACATTTAAGTTTGATTTCATTTGTTTCAACTTATTATCAAATACATTGGATAAAATTTATCTTATACTTAATCTATTCGTTTTAGTTTACTTAGTTAGAGGAGGGAGGTAGAGAATATTGCGTTTAAACATAAAACGTTGTAAGTTAGATTATTATGCTAAAACGTTAAGTTTTTAAGTTGAATCAAACTCATATCCTTTATAAATTGTAGTGAGTTATAGATGAAAAATGATTAACAAATTTATAAGTTATAAGTTATGGTATAAAATATTATAATTCCATTTAAATATTTTGATAGATGAGAAATAGGGTAATAATCTATTGAAGAGTTTGTAGGTGATGTCATGGACAGTGTCTTCTGGTCAATAGAGATTTCTTAGGACAAAGATTTAATAAAAAAAAATTCAAATGACTTTTTTTATTGCTTTTGTCAAACTGACCAAAATGAGTTGGCCAAAAATAATGTGTGGTTTTGAGGTTAGTTTAATTTGGGTGAAATTGTTGAGATATTTTTTTAAATATTTTACAGTTAAATCTTGTTTTGGTAGATAAAATAAGTAATTTATAAGTTAAGAAAATATAGATGATGCAATATGATAAATATTTAGATTAAATTCTAAACAAATAACTTAATACAACTAATTGGCCAGGTCTTTTAAAAGATTAAATTGAATGAAGTTTTGGTTTATGAATAAACCAAACAAATTGATCAAACATGCTCTTGATCAAATATATATATATACTAAAGATTTTAAAATATAAAATATATTATTTTGAATAAACGTGATTATATATATTTAATATGAAAACTAAATAAAAATATGTTTTTGTCCTTTTTAACAAAAATAAATATCAAAAGTTGATTTGCTTAGATTATATTTTTATTTGGTAAAAAAACAAAATCAATCATATTTGGGTGAAAATAAATTAATAGAAAAAATTCAGTTGTTTGATTTAAAAAATTATTCAAAATTACTTAATTTTTTTTATCTAATTTAATTATATTTTTATACTCAGTCAATTTTTATAAAGTATTTGTGATGGTATTAATGATAAAATACTATCTCATCTTTAGACACCCTCATATATGTTTATTAAACATAGGTTTGTTCCCTTTAGATTTTTACAAAAATTTAAACTAAATTAATTTTTCAATTAATTAATTCTTAAAATCACATCACTAATTTCATTAATTAAAAATACTAAAATACATTTTATTTTAACTTATTATTTTTTATTTTATTTATATAAATTAATACTTTTAAGCTTTTTACCAAAAATAATCATCAATTCTTCAAAATCATCGACAATCATTAATTTTTTCTCCCTATAATTTTTTTTTTTAAAACTCCAATCCAAACAAAACCATAAATAAAAGAGTTTTAAATTTAATCTTTTATATACAAACTATCCATTAAAGTTATGATAAAATAATGAAATTTCATCAATAATTTATTTTGTCTAGTTTTCATAAGAAAGAGAGTTTTGCAGTAGTCAAATGTTAAGACTTTACATTAGGGTTTTAGGACAATCAGCAACAGTTGTAATCTGTAGAATCAAACATTCACCACTTCCTAAATAGATAGTAGTGAGGCACAAAAATAAAAGCAAAGATCTCTCTCTCCACCCATGTACTGTCAAAGAAGAAAGAGAAAACAATCATCCTATAAAATTAAATATCATTCTTTAATTGAAAATTAATTAACCCACACACATCAGACATCAATCGAACACACAACCCCAGAAACTGAGATCAGTCTTAATTTCTTCTCTGAGCCAGCCAGCAACCCACTTCAAAATCCTTCTATGCTACATCCAGTCACATTTCATTTTTTTTTTATTAATTAATTATAATTATAATTAAACTAGCTATCATCATGATCATGAATATTCATGAGTAGCTAGCTATATGTAGAATTGATCATGGGTGGTGGAGAACAAACTGTTAGCTCCATTAAAATACGACGACGTCCCTTGTTGAATAATATCGTCATTATTATAATAATAATTATGATCAAGATCATCTTCATGATGATTAGGATGAAGAAGCCGGCCATTTGATATGGATGATCTGTTGTTACTACTGCTGATTTCCAAAATACCCTCATGTTTGATCATCTGATCATCCGTAGCTGCTTGATGATAATTATTATCCATAAGCAGCTGGGTATACACATAATTATTATTAGTATTAATATTGTAGTCGACGTTTGGTGGTTCGAATCCCGTATTATTAATGTATAAACTCTGGTTGACAAAATGATTTGGATGGACGTTGTTGTAAAATGAGGTTGGTGCTGGAGAAAAGAGTGATGATGATGATGATATAATTGCTTGATGAAACGACGTCGTCGCGGTGGAAGGCGGCGGCGGAGGAGGCGGCGGCGGTGAAGGAAGCAGATGCATGAGCTTCTTCTTAAGTTTAGTGTTCCAATAATTCTTGATGTCATTGTCTGTCCTACCCGGTAACTGTGATGCTATTACTGACCACCTAATTGATATATCATCATATGAACCCTAATTAACAACAACCCTAGCTAACTAACTAGCTTATTAATATATAATTACCAAGAACATATATATGTTAATTACCTGCTTCCAATGTTGGAAAACAAGGTACATATGATCGTGTCTTCTTCATGGGAGAATTGACCATGTTTGATATTTGGTCTTAGGTAGTTTAGCCATCTCAATCTGCAGCTCTTTCCGCATCTCTTTAGACCTAATTCATTCATTAATATTTCATCATCATCATCAAATTATTAACAAAACCCTAATAAAAATTACCAGCTTTGAGAGGGAGGGCAATCCAATTGCCACCAGTTCCATATCTCTCAATGTAGTCTTTTAGCTTTGAGTCTTCTTCAGGCGACCATGGCCCTTTCTTCACGTTAGCTTTGTCACAGCAAGGAGCTCGACCCATCTTTCTCTTTCTCTCTCTCTCTCTCTCTAGTTCTTGGAAACAAGTGTGGGTTTTAAATGAGTGTATTCTCTGCAGTTTATATTAATTAAGAAAAAGGGATAAAAAGAAACTTTAATTGGCCTTCATCACACTAAAGGACAATCAATCTTTACTCTTTTATTTCAATAAAAAAAGAAATATAGAGACCCAAAAAGATAAATAAATATAAAAAAAAAAAGTCAAAGTGAAAAGTCATGTTTAAACAGTATTTTTTTTATTTTCATTTTAAAAGTTCCCCCACATCAAACCTTCATCATCGACTTTCTTCCCAGGAATCAGAAGACTAATTAATGAATTAAGAAATAATCAAATTCAATGGTGGCCTTAGGTACTCCTGATCAATTGTGACGTATATGTTAATTTCTAACCATTTTGTAAAGTTAAAAACAAATTTATTTTATTTAGAAAATAATATTTTTATCTAATCACTGTCACACATACTTTTAAAAATTCAAAATTTAAAGTATATTTTATTTTTGTATGAGAATTGTGATTTTTTATAAATAAACCTATTTTATGTAAAAAGTTGATAATAAAAATAAACGAGAAAAAAATATTAAAAAAAATCATTTATATATTCAACAATATATATTATGGCCGGTGAGAAATAGTGGCGTTGTTGAGGGAACGATGTCATTTTTAAAATGTTAATTAACAGGAAATTTACGGATAACAAAGTTGTAAGAGTCGGTTTAAAAGAGTAAAATATTACGAATTCAATTTCAACAAACATTTTAAGTTAAGCTGAAGTGGGGGCCATGGTCGTGAGTCATAACTCGTGAAGTGTGATGTTAGTTCTCATTAATTTAAAATAAATAAAGAAAATAAATATTATGTAAGAGGTCGAAAAAAACAATTGTCAAAAAAAAAATTAAAAGAAAAAAATCGAAAGATATAAAAATAAACTTTTCTTCCTCCCTCTATAATTAACTTTATTAAATTTATTTTTTTTATTTTTAAAATATAAGATGTTTTTAATTGATTTACTTACCCTGAATAACACAAAAATTAGTAACAAAAATCCACATAACAAATCAAGTTGTGACCTAATATAATATGTCACAAGTTTAATATAAGGAAACAAAAAACAACCACATCAAATTTGTAACAAATAATAATAAACTTTTTAAAACTAGTTATGTAATTTTCTCCCTAATTATTTGTAGTTTTCACTTTCATTAAATTAAGGACCTAACAAAAAAACTCACGAAGTTCCTTATATGTATAGATAGATTCCCATGTCTAGCTCCATTATTTCAACGAAAATGAATGCAGATCAAAATAGAAAAAAAAAATACTATCTAATTTTGATTTACTTTTTGGAAAAGTGAAAATATTTTCATTTATTCACTAAAATCACTATTGAAAGAAAAAAAAAAGTGTAGAAACCATTACATAATGGGTAATGGAAACATTTGACATACATTGTTATAAAGATAAAAAGACAAACAAGATCTAAAATATAAGGATTCATGTAAGTACCCAACAAAACATGGTATGAATTGATTTGAGCTAAACATGATTGCATGCATTGTAAACAAAAGGAAGGAGGTACTAGAATGAGTGACACTAGCTAGCTAGCTAGCTAGGTCAGTATACTATATCATCTGGATTGACTAATCAATGTCATCTTCTTCCTCTTGATTGGTCACTGTTGTCAAAATAGAATCTAGTTCAATCCATATTTATATATATTAGCTTTAATGTTAGTTGGAAGATAAAACCTTTTAATTTAAACACAATTATGAAAAAGTTATTAGAATAAATCGAATCGATCGTAAATATTACTGGTGGAACGGTTATAGTTAAATATACACATTCCTAAAAAAAACAAGTATTTACAAACCAAAATGATTAGTCTTTCTAATTTTATCTAATATTATAGTCTATTAATAAAAGTTTTATGACATTATTAGTTATAAATTCAACAAAATGAAACTAAAAATATAAAAGTATTTATAAACCCAAATACACAACGACAAATAGAAAAAATATAATAAAAACAAATTATAAGAACTTAAATTAATTTTTTTAACACGATTTTATTATTTCAAGAGGTAGTACAACTAGATTGTCATAATGTTTAGTTTTTTCTTTTGCACAGTTAAAATTTCACATTGGATGATAATAACAATAGAAAAAAAAATTAATTTATAAAAGAAATCTCCTTCTTTTGATTTTGTGTTGAGACCATTGACAGAATATGTAAACTTGAGAGTATATACACCCGTAGGATATTGTATTATCTCTATTACTTAAAATATATGATATTATCTCTATTACCTAAAATACATGATCAAATCAATTAGTATCAAATCAACTAATTCAAATCAATTAGTATTATCTCTATTACCCCCGTCAAGCGCTGCGTGGGATGAAGACACACGCAAAGCTTGGACCGTAGAAACTCAAAGGCCGGACGAGGAAGACTCTTCGTGAAAATATCTACAAGCTGAAGATGAGAGGGAACAAACTCAGTGGAAATGCGCCCAAATGAGATCAATTCACGAACAAAGTGATAATCGAGATCAATGTGTTTAGCTCGCTTATGTGCTACAGGATTCTGACTCAAGAAAATAGCACTCTTGTTATCACACAACAGAACTGGCCGAGTAGGAGGAAGAGCCCCCAATTCTCGAAGAAGATTAATAACCCAAACAAGTTCAGCAACTGCATTGGCCATTGCCCGATACTCGGACTCACAGTTGGAACGAGCAACCGTTGGTTGTTTCTTTGCACTCCAAGAAACAAGATTGCCCGCAAGAAATATAAAGTACCCATAAGATGAGCGACGAGTCTCAACACAACGAGCCCAATCCGCATCAGAGTATCCCAAGATGGAAGAGTCAGGACGCTTAGTGAACAAGAGACCAAAATGAAGAGTACCCTTCACATAGCGAAGGATACGCTTAACAGCCAAAAAATGATCTTTAGTAGGCGACTGAAGAAACTGACTAACATAGCTGACAACATAAGATAGATATGGTCTAGTGATGGTCAAGTACTGCAGAGCACCAACTAGAGATCTGTATAATGTGGGGTTCTTGAAAGAAGGACCTGTACTGACAAGAGATTCACCTGTCGCCAATGGGGTGGAAACAGGTTTCGCCTCAACCAAGTCTGCACGCTCAAGAATATCAAGTGCATACTTGGCCTGACCAACAAATAACCCAGTATCGGTGTGAGAGACCTCAAGACCAAGAAAATAGCTCAACGAGCCTAGATCCTTGATGGCAAACTCATTTCCAGTATCAGTTATGAACCGACGAAGGGCATCAAGATCATTGCCTGTGACAATAATATCGTCAACATACACGAGAAGATATATAATGGTCTTACCCTGATGTAGATGAAATAGAGACGAATCAGAACGGCTCTGTAAAAAACCTAGCCTGAACAAAAACGAGCTAAAACGCTGGTACTAGGCAAGGGGAGCTTGGCGAAGACCATAAAGTGCCTTCTTCAGTCGACTGACATGATTAGGTACCAAGGATCAACAAAGCCAGGGGGCTCGTCCATGAAGACAGGCTTGTGAAGAACCCAATTCAGGAAGGCATTCTTAACATCAAGCTGGTGAAGAGGCCATCCATGCTGAACAGATAAGGCCAGGACAATCCTGATTGTGGCCGCCTTCACAACAGGGCTGAATGTATGATGAAAATCCAAACCAAGAACCTGAGTAAATCCATGAGCCACTAAACGAGCTTTGTGACGTTCGATTGACCCATCTGTAAGAAACTTTGTACGAAAGACCCACTTGGAGCCAACAACATTAGTGCCAGAAGGTCGAGGCACTAAATCCCAAGTTGAGTTTGAGCGAAGAGCACCAATTTCTTCTTGCATGGTAGCAAGCCACTGAGGAAGCTTAACAGTAGACTTGAAGCCACGAGGCTCAGAGGTGACCACAAGAGCTAAAAGAAGGGCAGAAGATGCTAAATCAACTAGATAACGTGGCTTGAAAATACCAGCACGAGCTCGAGTGATCATATGATGAGTAGGTTGAGGAGCCTGAGCTAGAGACTCAATGTCTTGGGGTGGTTCTGGAGCTGGAGGCTCAATGTTAGAACAGGAAGCACAACAGGATCAATAAAGGTGGCTCCAAAGGAGGTTCATCGAGAACTAAGGACGGTGAGCAAACAACGTCATCAACCGAAACACGATGTATAGGGTGAACAAGAGCCGAGCCAGGAGCCAGAGAGGAGTTAGATGAGATATCGAGAAACGTCGAGATATCTAGGTCAGTGAATTTCGTAACAGATGGTACTCGTGAGAATGGAAAGTGGAGTTCATTAAATTGAGCATGGCGAGTGATAAAGACTCGAGAAGAGTCCGGATTAAAACAACGAAAGCCCTTCTGCATGCTGCTATAACCCAGAAAGACGCAAGGCCGACTGCGTGGTTCCAATTTATGAGCAGCATAGTCACGAAGATACGGATAACACGACAATCAAATGGCTTAAAAGTATCATAACTAGGCAAATAACCAAATAACACCTGAAAGGGAGAAATGTTATCAAGTATCACAGAGGGTAGCCTATTGATGACATAGGCGACAGTGGCAAATGCATCAAACCAAAGAGAAGCCGGCACCTGAGCATGAAATAACATAGATAGACCAAATTCAGAGATATGACGATGTTTACGTTCGGCCCTGCCATTTTGTTGTGATGTATAAGCAAAAGAAATCTGGTGATGTATACCATATAGATGCATAAAATCACGAACCCTTCCATTTATAAACTCAGTACCCCCATCTGTCTGAAATGTTTTAATGGTTTGAGAAAATTGATTACAGACGAAAGCATGAAACCGAACAAGCACATTAAAAATTCGGACTTAGTATGTAAAGGATATATCCACGAAAAACGAGAGAAATCATCCACAAAAACCACATAATATTTGAACCCATCAGAAGTGTAAATATGTATAGGTCCCCACAAATCACAATGAATTAAGTCAAGAACAGTAGTAACACGTTTGTCATTTAGTGAAAATGGTAAACACTTGTTTTTGGCCAACTAGCAAGAAGAGTAGAGGCTAGGGTTTGGTAAAACTGAAGTAACAGATAAACAACCCTGCTTATTTAATAATGAAATAACAGAAACTGGGACATGCCCCAGGCGTAAATGCCACAAATCAAAGCTCGCTTTCAACCTCTTGACCCTAATAGCTGCAACCAAACCTGAAATACCCCGATCAAGTAGATAAAGTCCCTGATTATGCCTTCCCTGAGCCAGTATTTTCTTTGTGAGACGGTTCTGAATCATGAAAAACTTGTTAGAGAAAAGAACATCCATAGGGTAATCCTTAGTTAATTTACTTATAGATAGAATGTTTTTTGTGATATGCGGGATGACAAGTACATCTAGTAATTGAATATCCACAGAAATTTTAGTATTGTCAATATGGGAGATATTTAAAACATATAACCGAATCATTACTAGAATAGGGCTCATGAGTGTCAAGAGCTGAAAGTTAGTTTGTCATATAAGTCGAGACACCCGAATCAAGATACCAATTAGGGTTTTGATCTGAGACATTGCAAGAGGACGTGAACGCCTGAGCAAGGTGGGCAGATGAGTTGGAGTTGCGAGCATTCAAGTATTTGGAGCACTTATCAGCGTAGTGCTCCCCACGACATAATTGGCATCTAGGCGTGCGACGAAACCCACCTCCACCAGAATTGTTACGACTGCTAAAATTAAATGAAGCACCAGAACCTGAACCATTGTTAACATTATTAAAGTTTCCTCCTGAGCGAGAAGAGTACTGCTGCTGGGAGGTGTGAGACGATGGTTGAGACGACGAGTTAGGGCAACCGTCTGAAAATTCTAGCGAACAGCTGAGAAAGCAAGAGAGGGAAACGAACCCTCCATGGATTTAAGCATCATATCAAATTGTATAGCCTGGTGGAGAAGATCACGTAGAGACGGAACTGGAGAGATGGCCATCCTAGTGTCAGCAAAACCTGCAAATTGCACCCCCAACCCGCGGAGAAACCAATGCCTTTTATCGTTGGCATCAATGGGACGGCCGATGGCCTGTAATTGATCATAGAGATGTTTAAACTTCTTTCTATAGTCTTCAACGGACAGATCTCCTCGGCGAAGTGATAGCAATTCCTCCCGTAGTTGATGAGAACGAGACGCAGATGCATAGACACTCTCAAGCGCCTCCCACACTTGTTTGGCGAATGTACAATCGATGACCTCCGAGGCCGTGTCGGCAGAGAGAGAGGTATATATGACACTGAGGAGGCGTGTATCTTTCAGACGCCACGTCTTGTAAGCCGGGTTTGCAGTGGCAGCACCGTTATCTACCGTGATCGTGGGAGACGGCGCTGGAGTCGTACCGTCGAGGTGGCCCAAAATGTCAAAACACTCGGCCATTTGTGTTGTTTGACGGCACCACATCAAGTATGTGGAGGCTTCAAGTTTAAGTGGAATCATATTTATCATTGTGGTAACAGGGAGAGGATCATTAGCAGAGAATGACATGATGATGACGAAAGTGACCAATGTCACCAAAACAGAGGAAGAGGAGAACATGATGTAAAGACAAGCGAGGTAGAATTTAGGGTTTAGGAACGAACTCGCTCTGATACCATGACAGAATATGTAAACTTGAGAGAAGATTAAAAAATCACCGTGTGTATTTGGTGAGAGTATATTCACATATATATATACACCCGTAAGATATTGTATTATCTCTATTACCTAAAATACATGATATTATCTCTATTACATAAAATACATGATCAAATTAATTAGTATCGAATCAACTAATTCAACTCAATTAATATTATCTCTATTAACCATTAATATTTATCTCTATTATTTTTTATTAATTGATAGTCTAATTAGTGTTCGGAGACATAAACAATATTTGACCAAACTCCGTCATGAGAATCGAGGTATTTAAACGGAAAATAAATATATATACTAGAATAAGCTAATTAACAACCTATACCAAAATGAGTTGTTTTTAATGGATTGATAAATGTAACTTCAAAATCTGATGAAAATAAATCACTTAAGTTTAAGCTTATAAGTATTAGACTTTTTTGTAATATATTTTTTGGAGGCAAAATACATAATAATAACTAACTAGTGGAAGAGTGACACCAACTAATATATATTTTTTATTGATGAATAATAAAATATAAAATAATTGACCTTCCAAGAAATGTTTGACATAACTAATTAATTAGTGGAAGAGTGATCCATTAACAAAGTATTTCTTGCCTGTCGTGTTGTGCGCGGCATATCGAATCTCTTTTTTATATTTGAAAATTTATCTGTCAAATTAAATCATAAGATTTGATTTAATTTAATTTTCATATCCCTCTATCAAAACATAAACAAATAAAATCATATTGTATCATGGCAAAAAGTGATGAGTTGACCATATCCTGTGTTAAAAATATATTTTTGCATAATTTATTTATAAGACTATTGTTAATTAGATTACTTGAAATTTGAGGTCTACCAAAAAATTTTTGAATCTTAATGTTGTCAAGTTATAGTAAAAATTTACTTACAACCTTGAAATCTTTATTCACTTTAATTAGGAGTGAATTGGTTCAAAAATTTTACAAACAATATTAAATTGTTCTGTTAACATGACCGGATATAATAGAATTGAATAATAAATAAGGATATTTATTTATAACAAGTGTTCTGTAAAATGATTAGTTGAGTATGATAGATATTTAAACAAAATTTTCAAAACAGAACTTAATTAATTAATAAATATAAGTATATTTGAGAATAAAATAATAATTTATATTATTTTTGAGAAAATCAATAAAATGTTTTATTTATTTAAATGTAATAAAAAAAACACGAATATTTACATATTTCACCGAACATATCCATAACACAACGAAATTAACAAAAATAAAACATATGCAAAAAAATGTTCGTAAATAACAAACTCAAAAGTCCTCAAAATAATCAATGAGTTAATCGACCGACTTCGTCAGTTTAAAAAAAAAAACATCATTTATCGTCATAATAATAACATGTAGAGTAAACACATTAGTCGAACGCGATTACTGAACGTCATATGGTTCATTTAGAGTCAAGTAGTCCACCAAAAAATAATCGAGATAAAGACACATCGACTCAATCTAACCGAGCTTGCGGTTTCTATCCAAACATCTTAACAAACGGCAATTGACTTAGGCATCACTCATTCAATATCAATCATGTTCTAAAATAAGTTTCAAATCGCAGTCACTCCTTTGCAATACAAAAACAACTGAGATGTCGTCTTCACATTTTCACAACACATTCTACAACGACTAACAATATGCACAAATATTTATTCATTTATCATCCGTCAAGAACCAATAAACGAGATTTTTTTAAAGTAAATTAGAATATCACAACTTCTTCAATAGAAAGTCATATGGGAAAATCTCTACAAATAATATGTAACAATGACCAACTTTAAAAAAATTAACATCTTACCAACGTAAGATATCTTCACTTTTTCACAACATATTATTCAACGACTAAACATAATTTACAAAAAAAAAAACATTTATTATCCGTCAAAATCCTCCATGATAGAACTCCATCCAAAAGAAAATCATATATGACAATATCTACCAATAATGTGTAACAATAATAAACCTTCAAGTAATCCAAATATTGTCAATGTAAGATATTACACGAATAATAAAAATCACTTTGCACCACACTAAGAGCAACAACCTTTCATATCAGATTTTTTCTTTTTCATTAAACTTCTAATTTATCTGATTCTACTTGCGAAACTATTTGAATATTGACCGAAATATTTTTACAAATTACGGCCAAAACGAGTGTTAGGATTGACAATGAAAGATTTGTCACATTGCAACAAACATTGTTTAGAATAAGGGTGTTCATCGGTTCGGTTTTCGGGTTATTCGAGTTCATCGGTTCTGTTTATTCGATTTTTTTTATTTTCTGAAACTAGCATAACTCAAAATAAATTGTACCAGTGATGAATTGAACCCGAGTTTGTACCACTGGTGTTTTTGTTATTTTTTTTGTTATTAAATATTGAGTTCAAAATATTTTAATTTGATTATTTTGAACTTTTTCTTAAACTAAGTTTGAAAAAATAAATAATAAAAAAATGAATTCGGTTTTCGGTTTGGTTTTCGAGTTGAAACCCAAACTCGAAAACTAATTCGAAAACCGTATTTGAATTCGAATTGGTTTGAAATTCGATTCAAAAACCGAAAATGAAATTCGAATTCGGTCGGATATTCGGTTCAGACCAAATATTAAACACCCCTATTTTAGAAGTTGATCGATGAGTCATCACCTACTGAGAATCTGCATTGCCTACGGAATGACTTCCACATAGTGGAGATGTCTCTCCAAATGCCACAATCAGTTGGTCGTAGGCTAGCTTTGGTGAACCATCTACACTAATCATTTCCTTTCCGTATTTGCATTTAATCATATCAGATCATAAAAATTTAGTCTATAAAAAAAAATCTATTTCACAATTTGGACAAGAGAATTTTAATAAATTAATCAAAACCCTTGATTCTTTAGCCTCATTGATCATTGAATCTCTACACTTTAACCCAACCCATCAAACAGGGTCGTCTCGTTCATTTTTGGGGCACTGAGCGATCTAAGATTTGGGCCTAAATTTTGATCAAATGTTCTCTACTTCAATCTAATTAAACTTTGAGTCTTTGTTGAGAGAAGGATTTCAAAGATCTAATTAAACTTTGAGTCACTATTGAGAGAAGGATTTTAGAGAGAGAGAGAGCTGAGTAGAAAAAAAACATAAAACCTAATTTTTTTTATAGTACTGCATAAAATTTTTTTTGAGCCTTCTTAATTTTGGGCCCTGGGCGGTGGCCCATCTTGCCCACCCTAATAGGCCCTGCCACCAAATGACCAAAGGAGGACTCGGATGATCCCTAAAAAAATGTACATAATTTTTTTAATCTTCACAGCCACACTCTTTTGAATAAAAACAGAGATATTTTAAATGAGCATAAATATCATTGCACTCCATGATGAAGACTAAACAATATTTTTCAAAATCATCTTAGCTCTTTGAGATATGTAAGTTTCTCTTCATTTTAGAAATAACCAAGTCCTAAGAGGCTTTTGAGAGGGATTTAGCACTGAGAGGCTTGCCAAATTTGTTTTCCTCTATTGAAAACAGAATCTGAGAAAAAGATATTAGACTTATCAATATTGACTCACAATTCAGAGCGTGCTCCAAACAATCATAGAATATCACGCAGATGCTTGCCATTTATGCGTGTTGCCTGTATCATGAACAATATTGTATCATGAGCGAACAACATATTGAAAAATAAAAAAATATATATATTTACCTCGCAATCCACTCCTCTAATGAGACTAGCTTATTCCGCAAATATCAACATTTTATAAAGTGATTCCATAATAACGACAAAAGTTAATTGTTTATTTTATATTGAAGATGATATGTTTTTAAAGTTTACAAATTTATTGTAAGACAAATTTTATTTACATGTTAAATAAACATATAACTAAATAAGCAACCCATATCACTCATACTAATTTTTTATGTATTTATTTTAAGAAGTTTATTTATGTGATTTTAATTTATATACAAAAAAAAAAAAATGCTAACTATTATTCGATAGACTAACAGAACATTTAATCCAATCAATTTTGTATGACCATGTATGTAGTTGTATTGCTTATACCGAAATGAATCATTAAATATTGAATAATAAATTATTTATTGTTAGTAAAGCACATTAACATATTTATTCAAGATTGTGGATTTGAATATTTTATAAATATTCTTTAATTTAATTAATAATATTATTCTATGTTAAAACAAAATGTTTATATTATTTTTTAAAAATATATTACAAAACTGATTTAAAAAAAATATATATATATATATATATATATATATATATATATATATATATATATATTAAAAGATAATTAACTAGGAGTTAAAAGACATATTTTAAATTCAGTTGAAACTATATAAAATAAAATTACTATGAATTAAGTAAAAATTTAAATTTGTTAATATGTATATTTATAGTATACATTTTAACACTATTTCATTTAAATTAACATCTAATATTATATATATTTTTAAAAATAATAGTTTTTCAATAATTTTTTTAAAAAAATATCGAGCGTTTCGAAACAGGATAATTCTTCTTCTTCTCCCCCCTAAACCTAGGTTAGCGAAATCCAAAATCACTTGCCGCCATTTTCTCTCTCTCTCTCATCTGTGTGTGGTTCTTAGAACATATCTATGGAATTAGAGAAGCCGTCGAAGATTACTTGTTCTGTGGTGGCGATTGATCATACCAACATGTATTACACAGTTTGTTCTTGCTGTGAGAGGACTCTTTTCGATCCCAACAATGGTGGTCAGAACCCTAGTTCTTCGTCTTCTTCAACTTCTCAACAATGCAAGTATTGCACTTTCAACAATTCCATCAATCCAGGATCCAAGCGCGTCTTCCGTATTCTTGTAAGTCGGTCGTCTGTCTGTCTTCCTTAAAGAACCTTCCTTGATCTTGTCTTTTTTGTTTTGTTTCAGATGTCTATAGCAACAGACAGCGAGGTTTTTTCGGTGATAATGTTTGATAGGATTGCCCGAGTTCTATTTGGTTGTTCTGCTGATCAGTTCTTTGATTTAACTAAACTTCATCCTCGAGCTGCTGTTGATGCAGGAAGAACCCTAGAAGGAGAGTTGCTAAGAGTAACCCTATCAAAACCAAAAAATGGAAATGCCCAACATCTGCGTGTTGTCAATGTTGTTCCTTTTAGTTCTGTTTTTCAACCTGTCTTCCCCACTTTGAAGCAACATTATAGACTTAAATAAAAGAGGAATTTAGTTCTTCAATAATTACTATCAAAATTATGCAATGTTTCTTTTGATAATTGTCATTGATTTGGTGATATTAAAATGTGCTTCAACCAAGAAACAACTAGATACAAAAATTATGGATCTTTATGAATATGTTTCTCAAAATTTCAACAAACAAAACATTACATCTATTTTCGGTTAACTTGGTGAAGCGAAGAAGAACCCATGCACTGCCTTCTTATTTGTTGCTGGTATGATCTTGGGTGGTGACAATCTAAACCATAAATTACTTGGATGATTTGGGCTCTTTGGAAGAACCCACATTTTTATTTGATTCCCGAGCTTTCATGAATTCATAAGATTTGCGCATCATCATCTCTTCTTCTACCTGAAAGCACAGTCCCATTTAAGTTTTTGTCATCAACTACAGCTCAAAGTTCGACAATTCATGAGACCTAAATTTAGAAAACATGTTCTGCTTCTTCTGAAAATATGAACTACTGATAAGCTTCTTTTGAAACTAGATATTTGCATTACAATTCGTAACTAAAAGACTTCAAATACCAAAGAAAAAGCATTTCAATGCAGAAACTGCAATTAAATAACAACCTGCAACTTTTGTATTTCATTAAACATTGATCTGTAAACCTCCATAAGCTGCTCATTCTGCTTCTCCAAGTGCCTATATAAAAACAAAATAGGTCAAGAACATACATATATGACATTATCACACTTCTCCAATTCTCATGAAAATTCATTGAACACCCAAAATCTTTACCTCAACAATTCTCCAGCATGTCTAGGATCCATTTCAATTTCCAGCAATCGATTATGCCCTTATATCCGACTAACACTTGTACAGCATGCAGTTCTGCAATATCAGAATTACTTCGATAAAATTAACTGTGATCAAGTCAACTTCCTTTAAATATGGATTCAGAACAAGATTTAGCTAGTCTATAATTCATCTTATCAGTTAGCTTTTTAATCAGTATAAAAACTGATACTTGTAAGACCAATGAACTTAATCAATAAAATGGGTTTCATTCAACAAAGCATTATATTGCAATTCTGCTTTCTATCTATCTACAGCAAGAACAAGAATCGAATTGTTCTTCATACTGAAATCTTCAGTTTGTATAAGAGTTGTAAAAGAAACAATCAAATGCTTTCAAGTTATGATTTTCTGAATCTCTAATGGAAGGAACCCTAAAAGCCCCTCCTAAGTTCGACAAATCAAAGAACACCAAAGTAGTAGTAGTCGAAACCTTCAATTCGGACTACAATTAAAGATCAAAGAGCACTCGCCTGACTCTAGATAACAATGTTGAAGATGCACCTCCTCAAAAGAAGTCTAGATGAATCTGCAACAACACGTACGCGGCGCAATCCAAAAGTAGACTGTTACAGTTGCTTAATCAAATTTAGAATGCTCGTAATCAATGATATGCACTCTAACATCAGTAATTACTAACAATGAAAATCAGACTGAATTTCAAGCGGAAGAAGAAGTCTGAAATTACTTCGTCTTCTCCATTGGTAATGGTAGAAGAGACAATTGCAGGTCACCAGGTCTTCAAATGGGCCTTCAAATACTTTATTTGGCCCATCAGCTTCATTAATGGCCCAACACTAGTCTCTAATTGTAAAAATAATAATCAGTTAGTCCAATTAAAAATATATATAATTTCATGATTAAGAACAAAAGGAGTTTATGTTAAATTACAAGAGTTTAATTTAAAAAATATATTATTATTATTATTATTATTTATATATATGATTAAGTATTTTATATTAATAATTTTATAATATATATTTAAATATAAATTAATTAAAAATAAATAATAAGTAGATGACACAGTAAAATAATATATTTATAAAATCAATTATATTAATTTATTTATTTGAATAAATAATCATAATAAATTATAAATATAATTTATTTATTTTTATTATAAAATTATAAAATCAAAATTATTTATAAATTCATAGAATTTTAAATCGTAATAATTTAACATTTAAAAAACATACATAAAAGCCGATTTAAACATACCATACCTTTCTTGCAATACCATCTACAATTGTTAATCCAACTTAGTATCCTCACTCAAATACTCGTGGATCGTGTCACGGTTAATTATTTACAATATTTATACCACTAAAATATAATAATTTAATAATAATTGTTTTTTAAAATTATATTATTATTTGTAGGAAAAACTAATAATCCATAATTTTCAATTAAATTTATGTAGTGTGAATCCAATATTATATATAGCTAGATTAATTTTAACTAACTAAACTTAGTTATAGATTAGTTGGTACGTATGTTATATAAGTTTATAACTGGTTATCAGGCCCGGAACTATTTGGAGGCCAGAGGTCATTGCACTCCTCCTAACAAGAGGTCAGATTTTTTAATATTAATATATATTTATATTTAATATGATGCATAAAGTTCACCAACATAACTTGGCCTATCTTCGTCTGGTCATCTCATTAGTCGGAGTATCAAACAATTTCAATACTTCTCAATCTAATTATGTGTTTCAAATCTGATTTAATTCTTCAATTTGTTAATCTTAGAAGCTGAATAAAGAAGTATTTTATCTTATAAATTTATGTGATTTTAATTAAATGTTTGAAATAGGTGGAGTTTTAGTGCTTTACTTACATTAATAAATTGAGTAAGTTTATCCATTCGGAAGATATGGAGGATATTGATATTGCAATCAATCTCTTACAAAGACTTTGATCAATTTTTTTTATGAGTTTAGAGAAAAAGGATTTGCTAGTGCCATGAATGAAGCTATACAAATGACAAGTGAAATGAGGATTGAACCTAAATTTCAAGAAAAACGTATCATTAGAAGAAAAAAACAATTTGATGAAAGCGACAATGATGATGTGACACAATCTGATGAAAAGTCTTAAAGAGTTAGAATATTTTTTGTTTATAATTGATCAAGTTTGATCTTCGTTTTGAGTTCGGTTTGAACAATTTAAACAATATCAAGAAATATTTGAGTTTTTATTGAATTTGGAGAAGTTAAAACGTGAGCCTTTAACTAGCTTGATGAAGTCTTGTATGAAGCTTTAACAATTTTTTTAGTCACGATGGACGTTCAAACATTAATGATGATGAATTGTATTCACAGTTGCTCGTCGTGATATGCTATTTAACAAATAAAAAAAGAGCAATTGATATGTTACAATGCATGACAAAACTGAATGGTTTATTCCCAAATACTTACATTACCTATAAGATTTTGTTAACCTTATAAGTAACAGTTGCATCGGCAGAAAAAAGTTTATCGAAGTTGAAGTTAATCAAGAATTATCTTCGACCAACAGTGTCAAATGATAGACTAAATAGGCTAGCAATGATATCGATTAAGAAAGAAATAGTCTGTCAAATACAGATTTGATCAATATTTTTGTCTCTAAAATAGCTAAACGAGTAATATTTATTTAATTATTTCAAATATTGTTAGCTTTTGTCTTTTTATTGATGTGGCATATTGTTTCTGATTTATATATCATACTTTACTGTAACAAAATTGTCCATTTTTTATTTTTTCCTCGGTCCATATCTACCATATATTATTTCAATATTTGTTTCTTTCAAATTTCAGCATGAAGTGTTTGCTACCTATTGTGATAGACTAATACTGAATTTATATTTTGAAATGATTGACTAATATTTTATTATATATTTAAGAAGGAAATATTGATGTTATATGTCGGAAAAGAATATATATATACAAGATTTAACTATTCTTGGAAATGTGAGGGGCGATCTAATTTCCATATTTTAAAATTAAGATTAAAGACAATGAAAATATGGTGTAGCGACAAAATACTTAGTCTTATTTATTTATTAAAATTAGTTGCAATTTTTCCTTCTTAATTTATTAAATAATTGACATAAACATGCAATAATAAACTACAAAAATGTCAAATCTATTTGCACAAATTGTTGAATTAAAATACTAGAACAAGTGGAATAAATTTGGAATTTCATGCATGCCACATAGTATATATACAAATTAATATTAAAATTTGCCATGGTCTAAATTGCCTACCTTAGTTGAATTAAATAAAAATATATATTATTTAGCCTTAAATTCTGTTATAGTAGGGCATAGATCGAGAAGAGAAATACAAATGGACTCTTCATTAATTAAAATTTGAAAAATATGGCTACTCCATCTACCTTAAAATATATGTAAGACCAAATGCAAAAATATATATTCAGTATTGAACAAACTATATTTAATTATGTGATTACTATTTTTTTCAAAATGATAAAAAAAAACCATTTCATTGAATTATGTGCTTACTATTATCATTTCTAAGTGGCTGTTATTATTTTATATTATTTCATTGAATTATGTGCCCTTCAAGACAATTTCTAATCTTTTGAATGCAGTATATTTTGAATTATTTGTTCACTTCATTTATAATAATTATAATAATCTTTAAATTAATAGAAGCAAACAATTTAGAAGCATTGAATGAGAAAAAAAATTTACAAACCAAATGGTAAATGAAAATACAATATATGATATTTAGTCTTTTAAATGTCGATTTTTATCGCTTCAACTACAATAATGAAATAATGAATTAAAAAGAATGTGGTCATCAAATAAAGAAAGTGGATATATGCAAACTAAAAAGTACAATAAATAAATAAATATATATATATATAATGTTTAATTTTTAAAGTGTTCGAATTGTCGGTAGTTGTGGTTAATTTATTTATATATATATATATATATATATATATAAATATAAATATAAATATAAATATAAATATAATAAATGAATAATTGGTTCGGATCGTAGGTTGACCCGCCCATCCATACACTTGAAAAAATAAATAAAAATTAACCAACTAGACTAATATCACTTTATATTTTAAAATCAATTTCAAAATTAATGAATGTATGACATTTCTAATAATATAATTCCAACCTTTTAAATAATTAAACTAAAAATATTTTAAATTCGTTTATATTATATATATATATATATATATATATATATATATATAATTGCTAGTCATATCAATTATATATGTGTTTTAATTCTACATAATAAAGATCGAAGATTTGAATCTCACCCAATGCAAATTTATAATAATTATAAAGAAAGATTAAGAAATATATGGTAAGTGGATGAGAATATTATTATTGTTTTACAGAAATGAGTTGATAATGTTCGGTAAAGAGGAGATTGTTGTGTAATATAGAATATGTTGACTAATTAATGAAAAAATGACTTGGTAAATTGATTAAATAAAGAAGAGATAGTTGGTTAATAATGAATATGTTCCTTAATTAATGAAAATGAGTCGATAAATAAACCTCGCTAGTATTATTAAATGCTCTTAATGACATGTTTTAATGTACCTAATCCCAAATCAAATGAAATCATGACCACTATAGGATTGCTGAATACACGAGGAACAACATCATTCACTTGTAATTAATAGCATTTTTTTAAAACTTTATATGGATTTTCTATTACCAAAGTCAACAAACTTCACACCCAAATAAAACTCGATTATGGAAACATGTCTAGTTTTAAATATCATGTAGCTTGAGTAAAGAACCGTAACGCATAGAAAATATAAAGAAAAAATTACCTTAAAATAATTTTAAAATAGGTCATCTATAACTATAAAATGAAGAAAGTAACAAAAACACATGTAGAATAGATACAGTTGAAGGATATAAAATCTTTAATTATGATAAAATCTTAAGTAAGGTAATGTTATTTACTATTTTTATCAATTAGATATTCTTATGGTTAAGCTTTATAATAAAAGAGAATAGATTTTTTTTTTTAAATCATGATTTATTTATTAAAGTGAGTTAACTATAATACAGGTACAAATTATATAAGATAGAAGTATAAGTAAAATTTCAAATACAGACATTAATTAGAACATTAGTTTATAGGCTTAGTTATGAGTCTCCATATAATAATAATAATAATAATAATAATAATAATAATAATAATAAAATACATATATAATATATTACCTAGAGGCTAGAACCACTTATATTTAATTATATATATTTTTAAATTTATCAAATACTTAATAATATTACAATTTTAAGACCCATATACATTGATGAGTTTGCAAATATTTAACCATTTTAAGTAAATCTTCAAATTTTGAATCTCAATTTCTTGATTATAGGATTGTTTAGAGTGACCAATGACATCATTTATATGTAGTAGTTATAATTTTTCTTAACAAAAATACTATTATGAATCTATGATTACTCTATAAAAAAATTACATATTTGAAATATTTTTTTAAATCATATTTTATAACATGATCATTGATCACAATATATAACCATATTTTCCTATTTTATTAAAGTATTATTTTTTTTTATTGAGAATTATATATATATACTAATACTAATAATAATAATATATATCAAACCAACTAAGTATACAACTTCAACTATAAAAAAAACTAATGGATGACTGTGGATAGTAATTTAATTCAAATAATTTTTAAATACCAACTTAATTTATATGATTATCAAATAATTATTTTCAATTAACCAAAACCAATATCTAACCTTCACCCTTTACACAATTTTTATACCTTTTCTTGAAACAACACAAAACAAAAAAAAAGTATAAATTAATAGAAAGTTAGGATCACATCTACAATAATGATATGATTTGTGTGTAATTATTTGACAAATTGTATATTATGAAAATGTTTAGGACCCCAAATATCGATGTCATAAGAAAATATCCGAAAATAATAATCAATTGAAAGAAAATCTTTACCCAAGACATCCTACGTACGTTATCAATTGTATAATCAAAAATAATATTTAAAATCAAATTAAAGAGGGAAAATGACGTTTTATATTTATTAAAGAAAACAAATAGGCAATCTCCTGAAATGATTTTTATTATGATTGATGTAACGTGATGAAGATGTATATTTAAGGCTTAATTTGTTTTATGTATATTTATTTTAAATAATTTATCATTGAACTATAAATATCTTCTATTTTATTCTAAGAATATAAATGCTTAAAAAAATTATTTTTATAAAAAAAATAACATATGAAAAATTAAATTACATAATAAAATTAACAAAATCAAAACAACTAAATAAAAATTTATACTTAACAAATTTTTAATAACTAACATTGGAATGAAAACAATCATTATCTTTTAGGTGACTCAAATATATGTAACATCCTTGAGGTGAATACTCTCAAATAAGATCTTGGGTTCGAGCCCGTTAAACGGTAAATTCCGTTCTTTTAATTAAATTTTTTAAATAAATTTACGGGTTACGTGTTTATTCCGCGGGATTAGTCGCACTGCGATGGATAATTGTAAAAGAGTCTGGGACGAAAATGGATTTAAAAAATTATCACCAAGACAATTAGAATGTATTAGTAGCAAACAACCCACAATTAGTTAATAATATTATACAAATTATAAAATTCGAAATAAAAATTTAAAACCGATTAAACAAAGAACCAGACACATCACATACTCAAATTTGACTGGGGAAAATAGAAGAAGAAACACCCTCCGATATGTCTTCAAAAGGATAAAGAAAAAAAAAATTAAGTATTTATATTTAAGAAATACATTTAAAAAATAATATGATATATATTAAGATTTTTTTAATATAAAAGTGGGCTAATATGAGTAAATTAATAAGGTTGAGTGTTCCATTTATAGGGAAAGGAAATGTTTAGACCTTTTGTGGTAACAAAAGACACATTCTAGCTGATTTTAACAATCTTTTGGGACTCAAAAGTCAAATAAGTGGTTTTTGAGGGGCCCTTTAATATAATACCTTTAATTACAAGCGAGACAATAAGAAAGATACATGTTACCTTGTTTGGTTTGGATTTTATTTTCACCAGAAATGATGTAGAATGAATATATATTTTTTTTAAATCAACGAATTATATAATATAAATTATAGTAGTTTAAGTAAAAAAAAACATTACAAAATGATTAGCTCAAACTCTCAACCAAGACATTCAAAACAAAAAAAGATATAATCATTGCGAAAAAAGCAACGAAACAAAATATTCATCGACATGTAACAAAAAATAATAGTTAACGAGAGCTCAAAAAAATTTCTCAGACCGCTTTTCTTGTTTCCGAGAAAATCTCCTGATCATCGTATATAAAAAATAATATTATAGAGTAAACATATAAATTCAATGTTCACCATTTATAGATTAAAGAAATCATTCTATATTTCAAAATAAAGTACAAATACAAATCAGATATACCATAACCTACAAATACAAATCAGATATACCATAACCTTGATTGTCATGCATAACCCAATTAAAATTAAGTTTAAGCACATACTCAATATTGAGTTTTTGTAATTAGTGTGAGTATGTCTAATAATTTATAGTCAAATTATTTACTTTGTAAGAATCTAAGTTGTAAGAATAAGGACTATTTTAATATTTTATTAATAATATAAAAAAATGGGTAAATGACACCTATGAGCAATTACTATTTTATCAATCGGTTTCTCATTCTCTAAATCTAACATTCAAGAGTTTTTATGGTATCAGAGCGGGATCTTCAAGAATAAGAATAATCAGAAGATATTGAGACAACATCTTCTTCTTCAGGTATTGATTCTTCTTCGCCTTCTTTGAATTCTTCTTCAACAAGTATTTCGAGTAAAGAGGAGATTCAAGAAATAGTCATAATGATGGGAAAGAAAAAACGTGACAAAGATACAATGACTATTCATAACTCAGATAATCTAGGAGGGATTATCTACACCACAATCTTCAACGGTTCAAATTATATAGGCTGGAGTAGTGGAATCTGACTGGCCCTTGAAGCAAAATCGAAATTAAGGCTTATTGATGGATCTTGTATTGCTCCAACTGTACCAGAAGAGTTTGATAGGTGGAGGAAGGTCGACTGCTTGGTCCGCTCATGGATCCTTAATACAATTACAAATGAAATTAAAGGTAATTACTCTTCTACTACACTGCATTAGATCTTTGGAAAGATATTCAAGAAAGATATCAAGAGAATAATGGTCCTCAAACTTTTCAAATTCAAAAGGGGATTAGTAATTTGCGTCAAGGACCATTAAAATTAGAGAAATATTTCTCTAAAATCAAGAAGTTATGGGATGAACTCCTAGTGATGGAACCTCTGTCATCTTGTGATTGTGAACCAAGAAGTACTATTTGTTGCAAAATGTCAAAATTAGTCATTCAATAATATACATCGAACAAGATGACACAGTTCTTGATAGGTCTGAATGAATATTATGACAATGCTAGACAACAAATTCTTCTGATGGATACAAACCAACCATTAACAAAGTATATGCTATGTTGCTAAGCATTGAGAGACAAAGAGAAGTTCAATCACTGATGATTGATTAAAATGAAAAATTCGCTATGCTTTTGAAGGATAACATAGAACAACGAAGAGGACAAAAAACTGAAAAATTTTCATAGAGGAAAAAGAGAAAGACAATCTATGGGAAGAGGTAACAACAAAATAAGTTCTTCTAGAGATATGTACTATACCTATGTAGAACTGAAGGACACAATCAAGATGGTTGTTTCAAGCTGAATGAGTATCCAAATTGGTAGAAGGGGAATAAAGATCAAAAGGTAAAAAATATGGCTAATATGGAAGACACTCCTTTCTCCAATTATGAAGAACAACTAAAATCCTCTGAAAAAACATCTTTCAAAATAAGCAAAGTTGAAATTGTTGTTGCCTTCAAAGAAATGATGAAAAATCTTCTTGTAGAAGGAAAATGTAAAAAACATTACTATGAAGATACACAAAATTTTCCTATTAAAACTTATAATTTTAATGGTGCTTGTAGTCTTAATGTTCATAGTAATTTTAAAAATGAACCTATCTGGATTATTATCATTAGAGCTAGTTGTCATATATGCTCAAATTTGAATAGCATGACTGAAATTAGGGATGTTGATAATATACATCACGCACGCTGTATATTGTGATGTGGTTCCTATGGATGCTTGTCACCTTTTACTTGGTCGCCCTTGGCAGTTTGATCATTCTGTTATACATGATGGGCGTGCTAATACCTACACGTTCTTATTTCATGGTACCAAGATTGTGTTGATGCCAAATCAGCCCAAGAAGGGTGCTGCCCCCACTCATCATGCGTCCCCCCCTGCCACCTTGTTGTCTCGGGGTCCTTTTCAGACCGCCATGGTCGAATCAGGCATGGTGTTTGCTCTATTTTGTTCGCTGATTACCTGCGGTGCTAGTTCTGAGGTGCCTATTCCAGTGCAGCCGCTGTTACAGGAGTTTGCAGATGTTTTTCCTGAGAATCTGCCTTGTGCCTTGCCTCCTTTGCGTGATATCCAGCATCACATTGACTTGGTTCCAGGTGCTGCCCTACCCAACCGTCCTCATTACCGCATGAGTCCCAAAGAACATGAAGAGTTGCGTAGACAGGTGGAGGACTTGCTGGCTAAGGGACACATTCGAGAGAGCCTTAGTCCCTGTGCTGTCCCGGCCCTTCTTTCCCCAAAAAAGGATGGGTCTTGGCGTATGTGCATTGATAGTCGTGCTATCAACAAGATTACAGTGCGTTATCGGTTTCCTATTCCCCGGTTAGATGACTTGTTGGATCAGTTGGGTGGTGCTTCTGTGTTTAGCAAACTGGATCTCAAGAGTGGATACCATCAGATTCGTATTCGCATGGGTGATGAGTGGAAGACTGCCTTTAAGACTCGTGAGGGCTTATATGAGTGGCTGGTTATGCCGTGTGGTCTGTCGAATGCTCCTAGCACCTTTATGCGTATGATGAACCAGGCTCTTCGCCCTTTCATTGGGAAGTTTGCTCACAATCATGCTGTTAATCGCTCCACTGGTTTCAGTCCTTTCCATGTGATTTACGGGCTGTCTCCGCGTGCTCCTCTTGATTTGTTAGCGCTGCCCAGCAAGGTGCGTCCTCATTCCACTGCTGCGGATTTTGTTGGTCAGTTGGCTCAGGTTCATCAGACCACTCATGACCGCTTGGTTGCTGCTACTGCCAAGTACAAGGAGAAGGCTGATTCGAGAAGGCGTGCTGTTGATTTTGAAGTTGGTGACTTTGTGTGGGCTATTCTGACTAAGGATCGTTTTCCAGCTCATGAATATAGCAAGCTTGCTGCTAAGAAGATTGGTCCTGTTGAGATTGTGGAGAAGATCAACCCCAATGCTTATCGTTTACGCCTTCCCAGCCATGTGCGTACCTCTGATGTGTTCAATGTGAAGCATCTTGTTCCTTTTGTGGGTGAGTCTTCTTCTGATGAGGATGATGCGGTTCCAGATTCGAGGACGAATCTTTTCTACCCTGGGGGGAATGATGCGGTGCGAGTCGAAGAGATTGGAAGATAATCTAATTAAGGAAGGGATTGGAAGATATATTCTAATCAAGGAAAGGATTATAATATATATTCTAATTAAGGAAGAGATTACAAGGGATATTCTAAATTAAGTAGGGATATTCTTGTTATGGAAGGAATATCCTAAATTAGTGTAATTAAATTGTAATTAGACGTAATTCCTAATTTAATACGTGTAAGTCCTATAAATACCCTGAAGGTATTCCATTGTAAGGGGGAAGAAGATTATTAATCAGAAAACGAGGTTTCCTCAATATCTATCAATTTCGGTATTCGTAAGAATCAACGAATCTTGATAAAGATTCATCCTAGCCACGCACGCTGCATCAACAACTAAACATGTGAAGCAAATAAGAAATGTAAAACTTTCTAATAAACTGAAACTTCTTGATGTTATGCATGTTCTAGACTTTAAATACAACATAATTTAAGTATCTAAACTTTCTAAGACAAATCATATTAGATGTCCATTTTCGCCTACTAGTTGTATATTGCAGGAAAGTCAAATGATGAATGTTAATAATGTTTTGATCAATTGCTGGTTTTGACAGTTTTAGGTTAAAACAATCAAAAATGGAGAAATTACTAAGAAATAGATAACGAGCTTTGATAATTTATTCTAAACAATCAAAGAGGGAGAAATTGTTAGATTAAAGTAGTTAATTAACTTAGGATAATCAGGCAACGATTATAAAATTACCATGTTTTGAATATTTAGTTTAAATAATCAAAAAGGGAGAAATTGTTAAGTCAAAATAAGTTAATCAATTGTTAGTGTTAATTAACTATCAACACATAAATAAGAACTTAATTTATCAATTTAATCTTGTGTAGATTAAAGAAAAACCGGAAAGTTAAAGCTTCTGGTATTTTACAAGATCAACATTTTGTAAAGACGCATCCGGTTTTATAAGCTTCCGGTAATTTATAAGATCAGTATTTTGTAAAGACGCATCCGGTTTTATAAGCTTCCGGTATTTTACAAGATCGACATTTTGTGAAGACACGTCTGGTAGTTTATATAATCAGTTTTATATAAATACGCGTCCGGTATTCTATATAATCGATTTTATACTGAAGCGTAACCGGTAGTTTAGACTTCAGTGTTTTATCAAAACGTAACTAGTAATTTGCACATCGGTTTTATATTAAGGGACGCGTCAGGTATTATATAATCAGTTTTATATAATAAGCGCCTCCGGTAATTTGTGCACGTATCCGGTTTTATATCAGTTCGGAATTTTACAAAACCATCTAATAGTTTACAAGATCGATATTTTATAAACACATACCCGGTAGTTTGCAGCTTTCGGTATTTTATGCAAGATCGGTATTTTGTAAACACATATCCAGTAGTTTACAGCTTCTGGTATTTTATGCAAGATTGGTTTTTATTTAAACATGTCTTAGGTATTTTATGACTTCGGTTTTACATCAAATTGGAGCGCGTCCGGTACTTTACCATTTCGGTGCTACAATATGACGCTTTCGGTATTATCAGAAAACAACTTTATACGTCCCCATTATTTGTTTCCATTTTTGTGCAAAGACTATTGAAGATCTTTTTAAGAGCAGTAGAGCTATGCTAAAAGAACCAAAGACAAGTCAAACCTTCTGAGATATACGCTCCTTGTACATTGTGATCCTATTAATGATAATTTGGCTTACTATCATCCAAGAATAGACAAGATCAAAGAATATCTTATCTGATGTACTATTCTGGAACTCAACCAATCAAGATTAATACAAATGTCTTATGAAGCAGATATATCCGTTGAGCAGCAAATATGTCCGTTGACATTTTCCTACTTAAGAAGATAAAGGACAATTTGTTTCACAAGTGTTGAACAAGCTTTATCAACTTCATCATCAGTTTTACAAGCAAAAACACCAATTGTTCTTACAACTCTCTCAAGTTCTCAAAGTCCTATAAGCTCTTAAGTTTTTTAGAATGTTAAATTTGTATTACACACTACCCATTCTGTGTGAGTTGGTTAGCATTGTAAGTGGACATAATTTATTTCTGCTCAACAGAGTGAGTGTGCTAGGAGTTCGAAAATAGGCAATAACTAAGTCTTGGTTGTTCGACTGGGTTTGTACAAGTGTTGTATTTAACCAAATCTTTTAGTGAATATCCTTCTCTAGGTTGAGAAAAAGGAGTGGCGTATGAGCTTTTACTCCGAACATCCATAAACATCTTTTGTGTCTTGTGTTATTCTTTTATTGCATCATCCTAATCTTGTTGTGTTGCTTCAAGTCGAAACAAACATTTCCACACTTGAACTCCGTTCAAGAGTTTGGGACGACTAATTGCGAAGAATAGAAACGGATATTGACTTCTAACAGAGTTATTATCAAACGAAGTGTGTAAGCGTTCAACGTAAGCAGATCCCGTATCTATCGTTGATCCCGATCCTAACAAAAATTGTCTAGAATTTGTAGGTAATATTTCTACTATTAAAGAGACTTAAACATACATAGAAGACTTCAAAATTTAATCATTGGCAGCAAGCCATGAAAGAAGAATTAATTGCTATTCAAGAAAATAAAACTTGGATTTTAACTTCTCTTCCAAAGGGAAAAAAAGTCAATTGGATGCAGGTGGGTATTTAAAACTAAATTGAAACTAGATGGGTCAATAGAAAAATATAAAGTTCGATTGGTGGCAAAAGGATTCAACCAAAAGAATGGAGTTGACTTTCACAATAGTTTCTCTCCGGTAGCCAAAACGGTAATTGTTCATTTATTTCTTGCTTTAACTACTGCTAACAAATGGTTTTTACAACAATTTGATGTAAATAACGCATTTCTCCACAGTTTAACGAGGATGTTTATATGATTCCTCCATAAGGTTATACCGAAGCTAAAACATATCAAGTATATAATCTTAAAAAGTCTTTATGGTTTAAAACAAGCATCTAGGTCGTGGATTTTAGAATTTACAAATTGTCTTATAAATTATGGTTTCTTACAATTTGCTCATGATAATTGCTTATTCACTATGAAAACCAGTGATTTCTTTTTAGCTTTATTAGTTTATGTTGACGATGTTCTAATTGCACGAGACAATTTATATCAAATTAATTATGTAAAATTTCCCGTACTTGCTCAGTATGCCCCCTTTCGCTGATTGCCCACCCGGTTTTACTGATTATTGCTAATCAATCACTCTTTAGCTATGGAAAACTTTAAGAGTAAAGTTATGTACTTGACAAAAGGTTCACAATTAAATATCTAGGAAATGCTAAGTACTTCTTAGGATTATAAATATATCGTACCGATGCAAAAATATATGTTAATCAACAAAAATATGTTTTAGTAGATATTCTTGCCGACGCATGCTTAACAGGTTGTAAACCTGCTGTAATTCCTATGACAAAATGGAATAAATTGAATGAAAAAAAAGTATTGTGATATTTGAACCCGAGAGGTTCAGACGGCTTATTGGTCATTTGATTTATCTTAATTTTACGCGACCCGACATTGGTTTTAGCGTACAACAACTAAGCCAATACATGAATCAACTCTTACAAATTCATTGGGATGCAACCCTTCAGGTTGTGCGATACTTGAAAGAGACTCCTAATTTGGGGTTTTTTTATCCTTGTTTATCTAATAATCTACTTGAGAGTTTTTCAGACGCAGATTGGGCTACCTGCAATGATAGCCGACGATCAATCACATGTTATTGTATCAAATATGGCGATGCACTAGTATCTTGAAAGACAAAGAAACGAAGCAATGTCTCTCGATCCTCGACTGAAGTAGAATACCGAAGTATGCATGGCTACAAAAGTTATGAGCTCAAATGGATTTCATTTTTACTACAAGACATGAACGTCTCACTTATGTTACCAATTCCGTTGTGGTGTGACAATCAAGCGGCGATACATATCGCTGAAATCCAGTTTTTCATAAACGTACAAAGTATCTAGACATAGACTGTCATCTTGTACGTCATCATTTCAAACAAGGTTTTATTCTTCCTCAACATGTATATTCAAAGGTACAACAAGCCAATATTTTCACCAAACTATTGAATTCCGGCCCTTTTTATCTACTTCGGGACAAGATGAATCTTAGAGATCTACATCTTGAGAAAGGGATATCAGAATTATGTTAATTACAATTATAAGTTATATGTAAGTTGGGAATGCCCAACTATATTGAGTTTGTAATTAGTTGTTAGTATGTCTAATAATTTTATAATCAAATTGTTTACTTGGTAAGAATCTATAACTATTATAATTAGGTCTTGTGAGGTCACACATTAAGAGCGAAAAGATTGTTCATTATTAATATAAATTAGATATTATTAATAATAAAGAATATTATTTATTTATTAAATAATATAATATATAATTAAAAGATTTAATTGTGAAATTAAGATTTTAAAGAATATTATTTTTGTATAAAATAAAAAATATAGTTAAATGGGTTAATTATATATAGAGTTGTGATTTTTAAGTATGTTATTTACTTAGGAAATAAAATAATATACAATAAAAAAATGTTAATTAAGCTAGGTTTACAATTTAGATATCCGCTTCTTAAATATTCTACATCAAATAAAAATGATTTTATTTGATCAATATGTCAAAATCTTTTGTTAGAGGAAGATCGATTTAACTTGATTGGATTGTGAGTACACATATATATATTTTCAACCAAAGAATATTGATTGATTGCTCCCCTTATTTATTTGTTCTAGCAGCCTAATCTAATCGGAATCGTGTGAACCAATTAGAGGAGTAAAACGTGGGGCTTTTATCTTTTTTTCGATACCTCCAAGTCTATCCCAGTTTATATATTAAGATGTATTTTTTTTATAAACAATACACTTTAATCATATAGTTATGGTAGAAGATCCTATGATTAGATGTCTAAATTTGATCTCAAATACAGTTGAATGCTTCTAATATTCCTATAAACCACAATATAGAGACGTATCAATTTCACCATCATAAGACAATGTATAGTCATAATATATATTTTTTCTTCGTCCAAAGATTTGACATTTCAACCCATGAACGATATATTTAAGAAAATCTTATACTCTGGCGTAGATATTGTCAATTATAATTTATCTCGCAGTTTTTAATTCAAATTGTCTCATTATGGCGTTTTTTCCTGGTTTAACCGATAATTGATTAAGGATGAGTGCTCGGGTTACAATGGTAAAAGTCGATATAAGAGACCAAAATGTCACGAGTTTGATTAATCTGAAAGCGTTTTACGTTTAAGCGGGGGACCATGATAGAAGCGCTTTGAGTTTAAACGGGAGACTATGACTTTGGAGTGTCGTGCTAGTTCTTCTTTAACTCCAAAAAAAAAATTAATACAAATTTATTATATTTATTTAAATATTTTTTAAAAAATGTTAATGCAAAAGGATATAAATGAGAGTCGTTTAAACTTAACGACAAAATTACAAAATATAAGAATAATTTTTTTTGTTCAGGGCACACAAATTTTCAGGGATCGTCGGTGAGTATAACGGTCTCCTACGAAAATTCCCCAAAATCGAACTTACAAGAATGATAATAATTTTTTTTTCAAAGTATAATGACACAAGTGATAAACGCATTCCCTTCCGCGGATTCAGTTACCATCCGCCCCGTTACCCCGTTCTTCTCTCACATATTCTCATAACAAAATACATAAATTATTAAGGAGTTATTATAGGATCATGAGTTTGATTCTTTCCGTTTATATTTTCTAATAAAAAATATTCAAATGTATTAGGTTTATTATCTAATAATACTTTTAAACTTAGATTTACTTAAATTAAGTAAATAAAATAACTTTTACTTTTATTTTACAGTAATAAAAAAATAACTATGACTGTAATTATAATTATAATTATGATAAAATAAGTTATTTATAAATGTCTCATGAAATTAAGAAAATGTCAGCAATATAATTAGAAAATGAGTATAGTTTGATTATTATTAGTCTATATATATATATCCATAATTTTCTCTGGGTAATTAATTAAGAATAGGGTATGCTGTCGGCAACAATGTTGAACGGAGGTCCGACAATTGTGACTTAAAAAAAAACACGTTTCATATATAATTAATTGTGACACATCAAAAAAAAAAAAAATATATATATATATATATATATATATATATATATATATATATATATTGTATCAATCCAAAGAATTAAGGTCGACAGCCAGCCGACCCTATTTATCACTTCAATCAAAAAACTAAAGAAGCCGTTGAAGTTTAATTTAATTTACAACCGCCCTTTTATTTTGGTCTTTAATTTTTTTTTTGTCTCTATATATTAATTAAGATTATGTATATATGTTCACACACGTCCGTACAACTATTATTAATTCATTTAATTATTATTTTTATTAGATTAATTAACCATGCAAAAGTCCGTCTTCACTCGGACTTAGTTTAATTAATTAATTAATTAATTATTTGTGTTAGATTTGGGTAATTAATCACCTGGTTACCATTAATTAAGTGTAATAGTAATTAGTTGTCTTTATTGGAATTTAATTTAATTAATTATAATAATTCTTGGTCCAATGTTTGTTCGACACATTTACTATACTGAAAAAGGCTGCCCAGTCCACAATACTGTCGTCATTTTTAATTCTAATTTTAAAAACTTTGACTCAAATGGCCAAGATGAAGAAATATTTGTTATTTTATTATTAATTTATTTATTCTTGATGTGACTTATCAAAACAATATAACTTACAATCAGTTAAATATAGTTGAAATTTAAACAATATAATAAATGATTAATGTGAAGGTATATACAAGTGTATGATCCAAAATTAAAATATAATTTTATATACAATTAATATAAGTCTACAGTTTTAAATGACAATTGAATAAAAAACATCACATGTGAAATGCAATAAATCAAAATGAAGTACTCATTAAAATAAAGTATAGTCAAACTATATGAACATAATTATTAAATAAAATAAAAAATGATTGGAAAGAGAATTTTAGAGGGATAAAGTGACCAAATCTGATTCGTTAAAAATTTTCCTCGTCTTTTATCTTTTTACAGCCAGTAATATTGTGACACTCATCGTACCCACCGGCATTCCCTCTTTTCAATTCCCTCGCATATCCCTTCTCAAATAAAATGAGGTTCTCAACAAGTCAAAATTGTATTACATATATGAAATCCCATCATTTATTAAACATTTAAAATTGCCTAAATTATTAACTAATGATAGCTAAATGATATTCAACGGTAAGAATATGGAACATTGGTTAAACTTTATGCATACAAAATTATATATAATACATATTTGACTAATTTTACTCTTTGCACAAAATAAATTTAAAATAAAATAACTTGCTTATATTATATATGAATAATAATAATAACTAAAAAGGGACCTACCAATTATGATTAATTAATCATATCACAGACCTTGTAACTGTTGAGTCACACCAAATGCTTGAATATTTTATTAAAATATTTTGGCATCAGGTGCTTCATTTTACATATAAAATTCGTACAATTTTTAATTTTTTAATTTTGTGGTTAGATTTGTCCTTCTAAAATTTAGCATTTGAACGCAACGAATGACCTTGATAGAAAAAATATAATATAAAAACGAATAAAAAGATCACTTATCTATTTAGGCCATATAAAGAAAGTGATCTATTTCGAAACGAGTCTAATACAAAAACAAAAGACCAGTACAAATCTCGACTATAGTGACAATTCTCCAATGATGTTTCAACTAGATTCAAAAAGTGTACAAATCTCGACTATAGTCACAAGAAATAGAGGAGTGAATTAGACAAATAGTTCAACTAGATTCAAAAGTGTAAAAAACATGAACAATTCTCCAATGATGTCACATATAGCTAGAGCAACATTTTTTTATTCGCGGATCCCATCTATAGGGCATTGGAACAACAAATAGACAACATCCTCCTCCGCTTCAAAATAAAAGCGATATAGTCTTATTAATCTAATTAATTGACTAAAATGAACTGCTTGCCCAAAGAATAGCCTACGGACGGTAAAATAATGAGAAGTAAAAAAAATAATAATTCACCAGAATATTGAATTATTTATGATTTATATTCTTTCAAGTTGTTTACTATATATCTTTCTCATTTAATGTAAGAATTAATAAAATAAAATTTAAATAAATTAGAATTAACATAAGGAAGACATTGACGTTACTCTATTTATAAAACAATGAAAAAATTATAATTTGAGTAAAATATTACAAAGGAGAGAATTAATTCACTAATTAATCTCAGAGCTGTTTTAATATTTATTACTCACTCTAATATTTTTTTTGTCCAAATATATTCAATGATTATAATGTATTTGGTTATTATTCCTAAATTTTAGATTATTTTTTCACATAGTACATATATATACAGTAATTATTTGATATATATATATATATTAATATAGGAAGCTAACCTAATACACTGCACTTACTTATTTGAAAATCTATATAATTTACATATACATATATTTAATTATTTTATATTTTGTAACCTTTATATTCCAACTTTGTTTACAAGAACATTGTTTTTTTGAGAAAAAAAAATTGATTTTTGCATCTTTGTTTTTTTTTTGCTTCAAATAATTTTAAATATTGTAATTTGAAAACAAAAACAATTAAAATAAAATTTAGGTTAAACTTTAATACAGTATATATATTATTAGTATTTTAAGAAAAAAATCCATAAGTATTTAAGTACAAGAAATAAGTACATTATGAGATTAATGTTTTCCCTAAATATTACCAAAAAATATTTTCCATAATTATCAAGTCCACTAGGACCACTAACCACATCCCTCTCTACGTACAATGTGGGACATGTTCATGCACATTATCTATAAATAAGCTTCTCTTCTCCATCTACTAAATATTATAACTTCTACTTCATCCCCTTCTCTTCTTCCTCGACCTCTTCCCAACAATGGCGTTTTTCGGGCTAATCTTTTTCTTCATTCATCTAACTCTAACCGCATCTCAACCTTCCCCCGGTTACTATCCGAGTTCTAAAGTCTCCACCATAGACTTCAACCAAGGATTCAAAAACAATTGGGGCTCGCAACACCAAACCCTAAATCAAGGAGAGTTAACTATCTGGCTCGATCGATACTCAGGTAATTGTTTTTTTATTTATAATCAAGTCTTTGACACATGCAATCTAAACTATATTTTACTGATCACCCTATAGGAAGCGGGTTCAAGTCGTTGAATTCTTACAACTCGGGTTACTTTGGGGCGAATATCAAGCTTCATCCGGGGTATACTGCCGGAGTTATCACTTCACTATATGTAAGACGACGTTTATTCAATAATATTCTAAGTTATTCTCGATTTTCTAATAACTATTTACATGCAGTTGTCAAATAATGAGGCTTACCCGGGTAAGCATGACGAGATAGATATAGAGTTTTTGGGCACCACAACAGATAAACCTTATGTATTGCAAACAAATGTGTTCATAAGGGGGAGCGGTGATGGGAATATTATTGGAAGAGAAAATCAGATTCATCTTTGGTTTGATCCTACTCAGGCTTTTCATCACTATGCAATTCTTTGGAATCCTTATGAAATTATGTAAGTAATTAATTAAAGATTTTGTTTTTTGGTCATCAATTTTAAGCATCCTATCATAATATGGGGTCACCGACTTAATAGTATCAAACTATCAATGGTTGATTTACAGCTAGATAGATAGATAATTAATTATTTTCATGACAGGCTAGCTAGTACAATATTTTTCAACCAAACATATTGTTCATCATTTAAGGTGGTTAATTGATATATGATTAATTTTCATCCACGTAATTAGCTTATAAGATAATTTGACCAGGTCTGTATCATGGTCATTATAAAAATTAAGGTCAATATTATTATTCTTACTAGAGAAAATAGCTCCCCTTTTACAGTGTATAATTAATAGTGATATCTACTAACATGTGGTTATTAAAGATTGTTTGGTCTTAGAGTTATTTGAAATTGATTTAAGATGGATTATTAAGATGACCCATTTAAAATTTATAATTAATAAAAATAAGATAGAGTTATATTAATAATTTAGTTGATCAGTTGAATAATTTTATGATTAAAATGATAATAATGTAATAGAATAATTTATATTAAAAAATATCTAACACACTTAAGCTATTAAACTAAATTGTAGTTAAAAGAGTAAATAGAATAAAATAATAGATTAATTATGTAAGGGATTGTCACATGATCACCTAAAATTGGCATATATGTGATGGGGATAGGGATACACCAGGATTTCTATGTCAATATAAATCTTTATTATATATTTGAGAAATTATTAATTCTTACTTTAAATACAGATTTTTCGTAGACGATGTGCCGATCAGACGGTATCCGAAGAAGGACGATTGGACATTCCCAAACAGGCCTATGTGGGTATACGGTTCTATTTGGGATGCTTCATCGTGGGCAACAGAAAATGGTAAATACAAAGCTGATTACAAATATGAACCATTTTATGGAAGGTATAGAAACTTCAAAATGGGTGGTGCACCATGGGGATCGCCATCAGGTCCGGTTGGGTTGAGCCCTCAACAATATTCGGCCATGAGATGGGTCCAAAGTAACTATCTTGTGTATGATTATTGTCATGATCCGACTAGAGATCATACGCAAATACCGGAGTGCTAAAGACGTAGAATTGATATCAAAGTAAAAGAAAGATTGTCATGAATTTTGAGATTTGTTTTGTTTAGTTTATTTCTTATGAAGTTATAAGCATGTTTGTTATACACATAATAATAATGTTTTGGATTGGGGGAGATGAGATGTGGCTACCAATTTATTACAAGGTTGGTTGATTGTCCAAACCTCCAATTATTTCAGTATTTTATTTTAAGTACTATTTGAATGATAAGATTTGGATTTTATGTCATTATACCATATTATAACATTAATGGAGCCTATGTCCTCTACTCAACATTATGACAAAAATCTTCTATTACAAGATCTCACCATTTTGAATTTAGCAAGTTTTAACTCTTCAACAATTAAGGGTTATTCATTACTAAGTACAAATTAAGGGTTTTAATTTTCTTCTAAAGTTCTAAAACTACAAGAAATACTACCTGGATCAGTTTTTCTATTGGGACCTTGTTGTAACAAAGATGTTTGTTATTATTTTTCTTCCATGACAAAAAAAATATCCCGGTTATGGAAGTTAAATCATGATAGTGAATTCGAAAGAAAATAGGATAAACAATTATTAAAATAAATAAATATTACTAAGACCTTATTTATAAATTATATGAGGGTCAGTGATTGTAAATGATATATATTTTTTTTTAAAAAGTACCACGTATATTAAAAATAAAAAATATTATTTAAACACAACAACAAAGCATTACAGGAAAAAAAAAAAAAAATAAGAAAAACACGGGTTATCGAACTCGTAAATCCTCGTGAACAACGATTAACTCCCCGACAGATCAGAAAACGTCACGATAATAGTATTATGAATGATACGCATCAGACGACTACAATCATTGAAAATTCGATAATTTCTCTCAAACCAGATAGTTCACCAAAAAATAATTTGGATGATAACTCAAATATGTAGGCATGTCAGCCGCATCAATCCAAACTTTAACTGAGTTGGAGTTGTTGAGGAAAGGGGATATTTTTGCCTATCTAATATACTTCGGTGCCAACCGTCCGTTTTTCAGCAATTATTCAAAGACTCTGTCATCACCCAATTAATCCCAGTAATACTTCACTAAAGACTCCAAATATTAGTTACCCCTCAACAATGCAATAGTAAGTGAGTTACCGATTGAACTTTTTTATGACACATAATACAATATTTTTTCATGCATATATCATTTGTTAAAATTTCACCGTGAATAACGCTTCATCCAAAGAACAAGATCTTGAATAAAATTTTTTAACTCTTAAATTTTTTCCTAAATAAATAATAACTTTTTAAAAGAATCAATTTAATTTATTTAGGTAAAAAGTAGAGAACATGAGAAAGAATTATTGACTCAACCTAATTGATTTAAAAAATAATTTTCTTAATTTATAAATTTTTTTCAGAAAATTTAATTTCCCTCCCGTATCAATGATAAAAGTAAAATAGTCTAAATATTTTAATATATTATTTCCTCCATACTATTTTAAATAAAGTATTTGTGATTAATTTTAAATAATTTATTTATTAATTATATAAATAAATTAATAACTACCTATATATATTTTTGATTTACTATTTAAATCTCTACTAATTTTTATTTATTTATTTAAATAATATATTTTCAATATAAAAGATGTACAAGATTATTTGAAAATAATCAAGTTAGTTATGAAAGACATAATTTCCCAATTCCCGCACTTTTGGAATTTTATTTTTGGTTTTTCATTTAGGTTCTTCTCTTCTTCCCCAAATATTCTCCCCCATTTTCCAATTCTAACCCTTTCTATCCTTATGAGCAAAATGGACTAGTTTAAATCCACTCCTTTCGTCTTCTTCTTCTTCATCTTTACTTCAGCAGGGAACGTCTGTTAACTGATCAACCACAGCCAGATCTTCTGATTTATAACTTCACAAATCGCTATTTTAACACACTATATCTTCCCTCAGAAGCTGCTTCAAGATTTTACTATTCGCGCTGCTTCCGATCGGTAATTTCTCTTTGCATTTCGCTTTCATTTGATTTCTGTTTCGTGGGTTTTTAATTTCATGGTCGATTTCTGCTATTGTTTTTTCAAGACGAACATTTTATGGGTCTGATTCCTTTTGTATTTCTGACGGACAAATGTTTTAACTTCATTTTCTTGAGATTTGCTATTATGGGTCTAAAAGATTTATGAATGTACTCTAGGCTTTGTTCAGTTATGGCTGGTGAGAACACCATATCTAATGGCAAACTCAATGCAAATGTTGAGCCAAGAAGACCTTATCAAGTGGTAGTAGCTGCAACAAAGGATTTAGGTATTGGTAAAGATGGGAAGTTACCCTGGGATTTACCATCTGACCTAAAGTTTTTCAGGAAAGTTACATATGCTACATCAGATCCTACTAAAAAGAATGCTGTCATAATGGGTAGAAAAACTTGGGAAAGTATTCCATTGGCTCACAGGCCTCTTCCTGGCCGCCTAAATGTTATTCTGACCCGTTCTGGTAGCTTTGATATTGCTACTGCTGAGAATGTTGTGATGTGTTCGAGCATGGTGTCTGCTTTGGACTTACTAGCATCACCGCCTTATTCTGTATCCATAGATAAAGTTTTTGTTATCGGAGGTGGAGAGATTTTAAGGTATGTTGAACAAGTCCATTGCTGATGTATGGTGTTTCGTATAATTCATTTTAATTGTCTTGATTTTTAATCGGTATTCTAATTCAGGGAAGCGCTTAACGCTCCTGGATGTGAAGCTATCCACATTACAGAAATTGAGACAGACATAGAATGCGACATATTCATTCCTCCTATAGACTTTTCGATCTTTCATCCTTGGTACTCGTCATTTCCATTGATTGAAAACAATATACGCTACTCTTTTAATACCTATGTTAGGGTGAGAAATTCAGTTGTTTCAGATGCCTCTAAGTTTGAGGTAACAAAGTTCACTTTTCTTCCCAAGATGGTTTTTGAGAAACATGAGGAGTATATGTATTTAAAACTGGTTGAAGATATAATTGAAAACGGAAATACAAAGGATGATAGGACAGGGACAGGTACTTTGTCCAAATTCGGATGCCAGGTAAACTCAAAACAAGATTACATGAATTAGGTTTTCCTTTCTTAAGTAAAATAATGTGATTTTCTTATGCTCTGTCTTGTTTCATTTACAGATGCGATTCAATCTGCGCAAGAATTTCCCTCTTCTTACAACAAAGGCATGTTTATATCAATTGTTTTAAAGTCTTAGCTCATGTGAGATATTTCATAGTGGGGTATAACCTTGTATTTGCTCTACAGAAAGTATTTTGGCGTGGCGTTGTGGAAGAACTTCTATGGTTCATTAGTGGATCGACAAATGCTAAGGTAGTTCTTAGATACAACAAAAAGAAGTACAATAAAGCTGTATAATGCATTACCTGTTAATGTATTTCTTTTTACTTAATATTGCAGGTGCTGCAAGAAAAGGGCATCCGTATATGGGATGGAAATGCATCTAGAGACTATCTTGATAGGCAAGTAAACATAAACTGCTGAGCTGATTCATTTTTGTTGGTTTTTTAAAATGCACGTTTCCTTAAATAGTTCTCTTTTTTTCATTGTGGCAGCATTGGTTTGAAAGAAAGGGAAGAAGGGGACCTTGGACCTGTTTATGGGTTTCAATGGAGACACTTTGGTGCTAGGTGGGGTTTCTCGGTTATTTTAGTTTAGTTTGTTTCTCTTTTTTTCAAATGTGCTGAAGTTTTGGGTTATAGATACACTGACATGCATGCGGACTACACTGGCCAAGGATTTGACCAACTCTTAGATGTTATTGACAAGATCAAAAGAAACCCAGATGATCGTCGGATCATTCTTTCAGCTTGGAATCCCTCTGATATCAATATCATGGCTCTTCCACCTTGCCACATGTTTGCTCAGGTGAGTAACATTTAAACAAATAATAAAAAGACCCTCATCTGTAACTATAAAGAAGCTTCCTTCAAAATCATGTTTTCTTTTCTTTTTGACAGTTCTATGTAGCCAATGGGGAGTTATCATGTCAAATGTATCAGCGGTCTGCTGACATGGGTCTTGGTGTGCCTTTTAATATCGCCTCTTATTCCCTCCTGACTTGCATGATTGCTCATGTTTGTGGTAAAACTAGCTAATCTCTCTTCAAATGATTGAAAAGTTGAAAAGCCCCTCTTAGAATGATTTGTAACATGGCCTTAATTATTGCAGATCTTGTCCCAGGCGATTTTGTTCATGTTATCGGGGATGCTCATGTTTATCGTACTCACATTAGACCTTTGCAAGAGCAACTTCAGAAACTACCTAAAGCTTTTCCAGTAAGTATAAGCACTTATAATTAAGAGCTAGAACATTTTTTACTAGCTATTATAACTCGTTTATGATATCCTACCCAAAATGCAGATTCTGGAGATTAACCGCAAAAAGAAGGGCATAGATTCCTTTGTGGCTGAGGATTTCAAACTCATAGGATATGAGCCTCACCAGAAAATAGAAATGAAAATGGCAGTGTAGATCATGTGGGTTTCTTCTTTAGCAGTATGTTGTTTAATTTCTTTTAAACTAAATAGGAAATGAGAATCCTTTAGTTCCGGCAGGGGGAATGTTTAATGGATCTAAGGTGATTTAAGTTTTGAGGTTTTTTGAAACTGTCTTAATGTACTGTGTTATGTGTTGTTTGAGTTGCTTATATATACATCTCTCATTAGTGTTCTTTTGTGGTGTTTGGCCTAATATTTGACCCATTTTGAAAGACTTACCGTATCTCTCATTGTGTTTTTGTTTTTTTTACATTTGACCCATTTGAGGTTGAGTCAATTTATTTATTTTATGTACTAGAAATTATCTATCTTTTATATACATAGATACCATTATTTTTAGGATCGGATATAAAAATTAGAACTTACAAAGAAAGTCTGATGAGTGACAACTGGTGTGTTTAGGATAAAAAGAAATGTCTATCAACCAATTATAATACTTAACTTTAATTTAAAGTTCCATAATGTCCAATATGCCTAAACAGTGGCTAAATAGGACTAAACAGGAATACAAAATTAAAGTACCATTTTATAAAAAGGATCGACACTTCAAATCCATGCCAAATGTCCATTCAAACTTCTAAGATAAGCTTTAATTTTTTATTAATTACTCTTTTTTTTTTTTTAGGTAGGGTAGTTAGCGGTCATGATCAACGAACCATTTTCTGTCCTACCCACCTTTCAAACAATTTTTCCCAAACTATCCACATTTTCATTCACATCCCAAACTACCCACCTTTCTCTCTCTAAATCATTAATCAACCCATTAATTAACTCACTCTCTATCTTAACCCACTAATTAACTCCCTCTCTCCCTCAACTCCTCTCTCTTTCAACTATTAATTAATATCCTCAGTTTTAAACTATTAATTAATTCAATTAAAATATATTATATAAATATTAAAATAAAATAACCCATACGTTTTATTTTTATTTAAATCTATAAATATAATATATATAGTTCAAATTAAATACACTAAATTAAATAATTTAAATAGCTATTACAAATTAAAATAAAATAGAATACATTACATAAACGGGAACTTGAAGTAAAATATATTACATAAACATTAAAATAAAATACATTACATCACAATAAAATACATAACATAAACATTACAATAAAATAAAATACATAATAAATATTAGTTCAATATACAATAAATTTTATCTTTATAATTTAATTTTATGATATCTACTCAATTTTCCACAAGAGCAAAAACCTCTATATAAATCCACATTATGTTTGTTACCACCCTTCCAATATCCATTTATGGTTCTGTATTGTGCAGTAACGATTTCGAAGACTCCTCTTTGTTCATTGTATGGAATAACCTTGTGTGATGATGCTTTTTTCTCAACAGTTTCAAATAATTCTCTTGACCTTTGACAATAAGTTTGACCATTTTGAAGGTCATTAAACGTCACAGTTTCAAATATAAAAAAAATTGAATTATAAAGATAAAATATGCATTTTATTGTATATTGAACGTGATTAATATTTATTATGTATTTTATTTTATTGTAATGTTTATGTTATGTATTTTATTTTAATGTTCATGTAATATATTTTATTTAAAAGTTGCCGTTTATGTAATGTATTCTATTTTATTTTAATTTATAATAGCTATTTAAATTATTTAATTTAGTGTATTTAATTTGAACTATATATAATATATTTATAGATTTAAATAAAAATAAAACATATGTGTTATTTTATTTTAATATTTATATAATATATTTCAATTGAATTAATTAATAGTTTAAAAGTGAGGATATTAATTAATAGTTGAAAGAGAGAATTAATTAATAGTTTAAAAGTGAGGATATTAATTAATAGTTGAAAGAGAGAGAAGAGTTAATTAATGTGTTTAGAGAGAGAGGGAGTTAATTAGTGGGTTAAGATAGATAGTGAGTTAATTAATGGGTTGATTAATGATTTAGAGAGAGAAAGGTGGGTAGTTTGGGAATGTGAATGAAAAGGTGGGTATTTTGGGAAAAATTGTTTGAAAGGTGGGTAGGACAGGAAATGGTTCCATGATCAACACCTAATTTGATTAGCCTATTAGGCTTGACATTTAAAGCAAATAATTAAATACGTAGTAAGATTTGAAACATACCCGGACTTGAAGGATAAACACATTGTCCTCCAAACTTTTATTGATGATACTTCAAATATATTATAACTGGGTGATGGTGATGGAGAGTACAATAGAGAGAGAGAGAGTACAATACAGACTTCAGGGGTCGTTTTCGCCTCCCCTTTCCAACCCAACATAAACAACTATTTATAGTAAAACATTTAAATAAAAGTTAAAAACTTGAACAGTGACTCCCGGGATTCCCGGGATAAGCTTTTTCCGCAAATTACGGATCTTGTCTTCTTCTTCTGCAAACAGTACCTCCCGGGATTCTCGGGATAAGTTTTTTTTCCGCATCTTTCGGATCTTGTTTCCCTTTAAATTTTGAACTGGCTGGATGATGATGATCCAACGTCTTTTCTTGAAATTTTTTCAACCAAGGTGTTTTTGATTGCTTCGAAAATGTCTTCAATGGCGACATCACTTTGAGCGTCTTGAAGATAATCGGATGCCATAGTTGAATCTGTTTTGTTTGATTTATTATCATCTTCAAATTTAGACATAAAGTCTTTCTTCATTTCTTCAATATATGCAGATATCATCTGACTCTTTGATAAGTTCTTTGACCTCATTCAAAATTTTTTGGAGATATAATCAAACGGGGACGGTGCTTTCGCTACTTGTCGTTTTTCTTCATACATACTTATTTGCTGGTATAGGAGGTCCATTGTCTCCTTCCCGAATCGCTCCTTTGTTTCCTGATCTATTCTCATCATTTTATCCCAAAATTTATAAAATGATGACCTAAACAGACAGGGAATGTCTGTTTTGGTATAACCAAATTCAGGAATCCATCTCCAGATCCATGGAATGGAAAATTCAGTAAAAAATAAACATTAAGCTATTCCTTCAATATATAAATTAGCTTCTTGTTTTTTCAGAAGCTGGGGAGATACATCGCTCCATTTATCAAATAGGACCTTGATTTCTTCTGGTAAAATCTTTGGGCAAGGACCAAAACAGTAAAACCAGTCTATGAACCAGTGGGGAATATCTCCTCTATAGACATTTGCACATACCTTGATGAACCAGGAATGTTTATATTTATTATTCTCATAATATAGTGCCTTAGTAAAGGCATCACAATAATCCCAATAATTAAATTTGATTGTTGTCGTTTTATTAAACGATAATTCTCTTTCTTTCATTGGGGATATTCCCCAATCTTCCAACGAAATTGTCTTTTTTTTTATTATTTTGCTGAAATTATAAATTTTTTTGTTTGCCCCAGAGAAATGTGATATTTCACCTGACCCACTTTGAATAAGTATTTGTTCGTAAAACATTTGGGTCTTGTAAGTCCTTGATGGTGTGGATGTATTATCCAAATACCTTTGCATTATTGTCCATGGCTCACTCCTCCATTTGAGGTCCTTTTCTTCTAGGAGAAATATAATTTCTTTATATTCATTTCTTATAAATCCAATATTATTAGATTCTGATTCTTCATCTCCCAGTATTCTGGCGTACGTTGGATTGTCTTTTTGACTGTCCGTACTTTGGGATAGATCCATTGCTATTAGTTTTTGTTTACCATACTGAGATATGATCTCTGGTGCTCTGCCTCGACCTCTTCCTCTGATAGAGGAGGATCCTCTTCCTCTATTAGAGAAAGATTCATAACCCCTTCCTCTCATTCTTGTAAATTTTTGATTATATAAATCATCTTGGAATTTTAAAACACATTTGACTATCGCCAGAATTTCTTTGGCGATTGTCGCATAATTCTTTTGAGAGTTGTTCCATTTCCCTGAATGGAACCTGACAAGATAGACCTGTTTTGTTTCTGGATCTAATTGAGTTAGTATTCCTCCAAATCCTATGTCAGATGCATCAGTCTCAATTACCTTTTCCCAATTCGGGTTACTTATCATTAAACAAGGAAGTACCTTTATTTTATTTTTAATTTTTTTAATAGCCTCTGTATGATGGTTTGACCATGGTTTTGGATTCTTCTTCAGTCTTTCATATAAGATTGATGTATCTTCTGTTAAATTTTTATAGTATGGAGCCACATAATTTAGGCTGCCTAAAAATCTTTGTAACTGTGTTTTATCAGTGATCATATTAGGGAATTTTTCCGCAAATTCTATGTTTCTATTAATAGGAGTAATATTTCTCTTTTCAATGATATGACCTAAAAACCTTATTCTTGTTTTGAAAAGATCCATTTTTGGTTTAGAAATTACTAGTCCATTTTGAGTTATTATTGTTTTGAACATATTTAAATGTTTAAAATGAGTTTCAATTGTTTTTGAATAAACTAATATGTCATCAATGTAAACAATTATAAATGTGATATAAGGATTAAAGATATTATTCATAATTTTTTGAAATTCGGATGGAGCATTTTTTAATCCAAAAGGCATTACATTCCATTCATAATGTCCTATAGGGACATTGAATGATGTTTTATACCTGTCAGATTTTTCAATCTGAATTTGCCAATATCCTGATTTTAAGTCAAATTTTGAAAATATTAAACTATCATATAGTCTATCTAACAGATCCTTTTTATTAGAAATTGAGTGCCTAATCCATTTTAATACTTTGTTTAGGGGTTTATAGTTTATTACTAACCTTGGCACGCCTCTTTCGACTTCTGAATGTTTATTTACATAGAAAGCCGTACATGACCAGGGTGATTGTGATGGACTTATTAACCCCTTCTGCAATAGTGCATCTATCTCCTTTTTGCATAATTCCAGATATTCTGAATTCATTTGGCAAGGTCTTGCCTTTGTAGGAATATTCTTTTCATTAAAAGATTCCTCATATGGTAGTGAAACTATATATTTCTTTCTATCCCAGAATGTATTAGGATGTTCATTACAAATATCTATTGAAAGTTGGTCTTTTAGCAAAGCTATTTTTTCTTGTAATTTAGGATTTTCTAGTTGTCCATCTATTGTTATTAGACTTATTTATTGCTTTAGAAAGTATATTTGATCTTGTTTTGCTTTGATATTATCATATATACTATGTAACATTTTAGTAAACGGTTCCACAATAAATTCTAGAAAAATATCATGTTTTTGGAAGGTTCCTGTAATACCTTTATTATTAATCATCTTAATTGGGTAGATTGTGTTTAAAAATGGGGTTCCAAGTATGACCTGATTTGATATATCTTTAGCAAGTATAAAACTTTGAGGAATGCATTTATTATCAGTACATATATAGGCTTTTGGAAGCTTATATTGGATTTGGAGTTTATCCCCCTACATGCCACAGGGTATGACTTGTTTTATGAAAATACCTAGTAGGGATTAGTCCTTCCTGAATAACATTTAAGTCTGCTCCGCTATCAACAAGAGTAGTAAATGACCTTGTATAATGATTATCTATTAGGAGAGATATTTTTATGTGCCATTTTTGGGATTTGACCATTTCTATTGTGGATAAAAAAAATTCTGAGAAGATATTTTCTTCAATTTCTGCTTTGTTGCCATCATATTGATTATTTTCGCTAGGTTTATTCTCAAGCTTAGCTATTCTAGACTCTTGTATAATATTCTTCTTTTTTAATATCTTAATTTCTTCCTTTAAATTATTAATTTCTTTGTAAAGATTTGTGAGGGTTGTATTCTCTTCTTTGTTTTGAATCTTGTGTCTAAGTTGATTCATTACTTCACTCATAGTGTAAGATTTATTATGATTATTATAATTGAACCTCTTTTCTTCTGGCTCTTCATATTTAGAGGATGAATTTCCTTCTTCAGAATTAAACTGATCTATGATCTGCATTCTTAATTCTGGGTCTTTGATGGCTTTTAGTAATTCAAAAGCATGATTTGATGTTAAAACATTAACTTTCATAACTGAAAATTGAGATATGATTCTATATAATTCTGATTTATCAATATTTTGATCTAGGTTATTTGTTTCTTTTTTAGGACAACTTAATCCTGACCGGCAAGGCTCACATTCAGAGTCTTCCGAGCTTGATTCAGAAATGTTTTCATTATCTAGGTCATCTATTTCAGAATCACTCGGTATTGAATCTGAATTAGATTCTTCAGATTCTGAGTTTTGTAGAGTTTGGATTATTAATCTTTTCGTTTCTTCTGGGATTTCAAGATTATTAATTTTTTTCTTTGCCCAACAATATTTTGATGTGTGTCCAAATTTTCCACAGTTGTAGCATTTCTTTCCATTTTTGAAATTTTTTGACTTGTTTTTAACCTTTTCTTCCCTCCTCTCATGTTTTATGTCTGAGTTTTTTCGGGGTGGTTTTCTATATTTGTGAAATTTATTATATTTCACCCTTTTCTCTTTTCTAGATGTAGGGCTATCTATACCAAATTGTTGGCAAAATTGACCTAATTGTTGTCTTTCATTTTGACTATGTCTTTTAATTTGTTGGCTTAACCTTATTTCATTACATAAGGCTAGTCCTTCCTGTATACAAGTATCTATTAGTACACCATATGTATAGTTTTCATATGGAATCATTGAATGACTCTTTTTGAGGTTTCTTCTAACCCTTTCAGCAAATAGGCTAGGGAGGCCATCAATAAATTTGGATTTCCAATGCACATTATTGCATTCTGGTAGTTCCATTACTCTACTCAGTATCTTTGTACCATCTAAAATCTGAAAGTGTCTTACACCTTAGATTCTGTAATAATATTCTAATTGTATCACTATTATCACTGAACCTTCCCGTGAAGTGTTCAATGATGTTAATTGCTAATGTATAAACTGCATGTTCAGTTAGGCTATTGTTTTCTTGTTTCACAGTGTTAAGAATAGAATCTCTATTTTCTTGGGAAAAATAATTATCCCACCAGCCCTTTAATTGTCCGGTGAATCCAGCAACAATCATTGTCGCTATTGTTTTATCACTATTTTTACTATTTTTACAAACTGTTGAGTACATTAACATCCTATGTACTGTATTATAAATTTGTTTGTTTGAATATCCATCAATATTCCATTCATAAATTTTGTTTCCTGAATAACTAATATCAATTGTATCTGTGTATTCTTCATGTAAAACATCCATTGGTGTTGGTCTGTTGTAGTAAAATTTACTTTGTATAGGCTTATCAGCCCATTTATCTATCTTATTAATCTGATCTCTGTTTTCCTTGTCTAAGGTCTTAATACTTAACCTGCTAAATTTTTCTTCAAGAATTTTCTCAAATTCTCCCATTGGCCTTAGTTTGAAATCAGATATGATTGGAGGTGGTTGGAAAGTTGGTAAAGCTTCCTTTTCTTTTGGAGTTATTTTTAACGTACCTGGTTTGATTTCATTTATCAATTTTATTAATTTTTCAATTTTATTTTCCATAGATTGTAAATGTTCTCCTAGAATATTTAGGAACAGACTTGTGTAGTTTTGTTGTTCAAACATATTTATATATATATATATATATATATATATATATATATATATATATATATATATATATATATAGATATATATATATATATATATATATATATATATATATATATATATATATATATATATATATATATATATATATATATATATATATATATATATATATATATATATATATATATATGCTTAATACAAAAAAGAAGGAATACAATTAATAAGGAATCAAACTTTATTTATTTTGTTTATTTTTTAATATAGAAAGTGAGAAGGAAAGAATTGAAAAAGTTATAAATTACAATTATTGATTTTTTTTAACCTTTTGACCACTAATATACAAGTAATAGAAAAGTGGAACAAACTAATTATGAGATAAAGTTGGAAGAAGTTCTTCACTTAATTTGTCAAATTAAAGATACAATAATTTCTTTAACATCCATTCGCAAGCGAACCGGTGAAACACACATATTGTGAGCTTGTTGTGAAGAAAGTGTGAATTTGTGTGATGAACGACTGTCTGTGAGATTATCTGCAATTTGATTTTTCGTGGGAATATATTTGAAGATGTTTTTTTGCCACTCGTTCAAATGAAAATCAATTTCTATTTGTTTTGTGCGAGCATAAAATACTGGGTTAGCTGATAAAAATGCAACACCGATATTATTACACTATAGAGTAGGAGGAACTAATGAATTGACTCTCAATTCAATGAATACTGATTAAACCCAATATATTTATGTTGTAGAATGAACAAGTGCACGATATTCAAACTCAGTACTAGATCAAACCACCATTTATTGTTTATTTGAATTCAAAGAAATAAGATTATCTCTAAGAAAAATACATAATCGGTTATTGATCTTCGATCAGGACAACTAGCCCAATCTGAATCAGAGTAAGCTGTCAAATTCAAATTTGAAGTGCATTTTATGAATAATCTGTTATTCCGAATATGTTTTAAGTATCGCATTATTTGTTTGCCAGTTCCTGAGATGTGGTGGAAGCTTGCATAAATTGACATGCTCTATTGACAACAAATGCTAAATCAAGACAAGTGAATGTCAAATATTGAAGAGCTCCAACAACATTTCTATAAATTATAGGATCATAAATTAGATCACCATCATATATATATATATATATATATATATATATATATATATAGGGGCGGAGCCAGGATTTCAAGTCTACCCGGGCTAAAATTATTTTTACAAAAACTAATATAACATGATATTTTTTTTAATATTCCATTATATATTAAAAAATATGAATCGTTTAAGCACAACGAAACAAAGCATGACATTAGAAAAATAAAAAATACTGCAAAGAGAAAAAAAATATCTTAGACTAAAGATACAAAAAAACAATAATGACATTACTATTGAAGTTGGGATATACGATTTTTTGAAATATAATAGTCATCGATAATTGAATTCGTGTCTATACTTGAAACAAATTCCCTCTCAATATAGATGATCATGGAATCGGTGAGAAAATCTTCTCCAATTTTATTACGATAAACTTTTTTAATATGTTTCATAGCAGAAAATGCTCGTTCAGTAGTCGCCGTTGAAACGGGTAGAGTTAAAACTAAACAGATCAACCTATCAATAAAATGATACTGTTCCAACTTTTTTGTTTCAAATAAACCTCGGCACAATTCTGAGATAGTGGACATATTTTGGAATTTTTCATGACAAACTATATCAATCTCAAAATGTAGTAGTTGACTCCTCAAATGATGCATTTCTTGTCTGGTGAAATCCTCGGGATAATACTTCTTGGCGATAGTCAAAATTTTGTCGATGTTGAAGTTTTTAAATTTATCATTTGGGTCCAAAGTAGAACTAAGCGAAAGAAGTTAGACTGTATCATCACTGAATCTGAAGTTTAACTCTTCCAACTGAAAATCTATTGCAGCATTGAATATATCATAATGAAAGTGATGCTCAACTGTGATGGTATCTTTTTGTCCACATGACTGACTATATTTCTTATAACGAGCACTCATCTCTGGTATATCAACATCTAATTTTGTGCAAAATGATATGACATTCGAAAGAAGAATATCAAACCCATCATTTCTTAAATTCAAGAGAAGTGCTTTAGTAAAAAATACCAAATTCATTGCATTTAATATATCAATAGACTTTCTTTGTAAGTCACGACTAAGCAAATTTGTGATCCCCGTAATTTTATGCATTAAGTGCAAAATAAAAATGAAATCAAAAGACTTCATCACTATTAAAGATCCACCAGCTTCCCCACGCATCGAAATAGAGGAACCATCTTTGATAATATTTTCAAGCACATTAATAGTTGCATCATACATATCTATCAAGCTGCAAATAGAATCAAAATGGGAACTCCAACGAGTAGTTCCTGGTCGTTGTAAATTACCAATCTGGTTAACTCCTCGTCCAAGCTCACGTTCACCATCAACAATAGAACGAGCAATTTTATTAGCTTGAGCTGACTGTAACTCGGTATTACGTTTTGAAGAAGATGTAATAAGATTGATAATAGTCGTTAGATTCAAAAAGAAAAGTCATATAGAGATCTCCTTTTCAGCAGCAGTAACTAATGCTAGTTGTAGTCGATGGGGAAAGCAATGCACATAATACGCATAAGGGCAATTTTTAAGAAATAGAGCTTGCAAACCATTAAAAATACCACTCATATTGCTAGCACCATCATATCCCTGACCTCACATATTATTAATTTCTAGATTATATCTAGTGAGGACATTACATATTTCTTTCTTGAGTGTTGCAGCTGTTGTATCATTAACATGCACAATTTAGAAAAAACGTTCCCGCAAAACACCATTAACATCTACAAATCTAAAAATGATAGCCATTTGTTCCTTGTTAGATATATCCTTCGCTTCATCCACCAAAATACAAAATTTTGAATCGCCAATTTCATCACGTATTTTATTTCTGACCCTCTAACCAATAATATGTAAGATTTCCTTTTGAACTTCGGGTGACGTATACTTTGCATTTCCTGGAGCTTTCTCTAAGATAACATTAGCAATACTATCATTCCATTTTCCCAAGAACTTTAACATCTCAATAAAATTACCTCGATTTTGGGAATCTAAAGATTCATCATGACCTCTTAATGCACATGCTTGCAAACTTAGCCAACGAACACTCTCAATTGTTGCTGTAAGCCTTAATCGATTCTTTTGAATTTGTTCAGAAGATTCTCGATTCATAACTTTATCTATATGTCGAGTTACATTCATCAAATCAACAACCAAATTTGAAGATGTGTTGTGCACTGAGTTAGAACCACCCTCGTGAGACAAAAAGGCACACTTACCTCCATCATTAACACGTTTCCAACTTTTGAAACCTTCAACTGTAAATGCAGATTGCTGGGATTTACCTGATTCAAATAGATAACATGGAAAACAAAATACAGCATCCTTCGAAGGAGAGTACTCCAACCATGGGAACTTTTTAAACCAAGAGTATTGAAATCGACGTTGTTGTTTTCCAAATTCAGATCTCGGATACTCCGACAACATATGTTGATATGGTCCTATTTTAATGTAAGTTTGTCTAATTTCATCGTGATGATTTATAGGATGTCGCCACATAGAAATACGCAATCCAGGATCTCGTTCAAGAGTAGTTTCATCAAACTCAACTCTTTGAGATTTAGAAGGAGATTCTAAATTCTCATCAGAAATTACTGTATTTGGTTCGATTGACTCAGATAATGAAGGATTGTCAATTTTTGGCTTAAAAAAAGATAAAATATTGTTTTTTCTCTTTCTCTCTGAATTTGACATTAAAAATTGTTGAATGAATTTCAATATAAACCAATAGAATGCACTCCTCCGTTTTGACCTAATGAGTAATAAGAAAGAATTCAAATTTTAAAATATGATCGTGTCTATTATTGTTAGGGACATTGTTTTAGTTAGGTTGAATAACTAAAGTTGTAAAGATTAAAGATAAACAATAAGAATAAGAATAAGAATAAATTAAACAAATAACTGAATTTAATAAGTAACAGCATTACCTCAAAAGATGATTTTTGATTTGTTGTTACTTGTAAACTTGAAGAAATAGAAAATGACCGGGGACTAAGGATTAGAAAATGACGGCTGGGATTTAGGGTTAGACTTAGAAACTTAGAATATAAAATGATGGCGGCCGATTAGGTTAGGATTTAAGGTTAAACTTAGAAACTTAGAATATAAAATGATGGTCGCTTAGTCGATTAGGTTAAAAAATTACTATTAATATTAAATATTATGTTAGAAAAGAGCGGCGCCGCTTATCCAATTAGGTTAAAAAATTATGATTAATATTACTTATATTAATTAGATATTAGGTTAGAAACGCGGCCCAAATAATAGAATATATTAGTGAGATTTATATGTTAGATTAATAAATATATTATAGAATATATTAGTGAGATAAAATAAATATAATATAATATAATATATAATATATAATTAGTTGGTTGTGGTGGGCCTCCGGGCTATAGGCTATAATTTAGCCTATTAGATAGCTATATAATTTTATATTATATAATATTCTACTACTAACTAATTAAATCCCTCCGGGCTGTAGCCCGGGTTAAGCTGAGTGTGGCTCCGCCCCTGTATGGGTGTGGAGTATGGGTGTAGATGGTTTGTCATTAAGAATATCAGCACGTGTAAAAATATCATTAATATACTTTGTCTGAGATAAAAATAGTCTTGAAATTATGTGTGTTGATTCCATCCTTAAAAAATGTTCTATCTGACCAACATCTTTTAATGGAAATGCTTCACATATACGTTTAATTATTGTAGATATATAGGTTGTAGAGTTACCCGTAAATAATATCATCGACATAGACAAAAATGTACAAAATAATATCACCGAAGTGAAATATGAATAAAGAGACATCTAACTCCATTTTAATGAAGCCTTGATGAATCAATGTCGATCAGAATGTAGAATAGATATTACATGGAGGTTGTGACATGTAAACCTTTTCATCAAGTGTACCATGTAAAAAAGAATTACTCACATCCAACTAATGAATCGACCACTCACGAGTGACTACAAGGGTTACAATAGTGTAAATCGTTGTTGATTTGATCACTAGACTGAATGTTTCTGTATAAGTTGTTGATGAAAACCTTTAACAACAAGACATGTTTTGTGTCGTTCAATGGAACCGTTAGATTTTGAAAATCATTTGCAACCGTTAGATTTTGAAAATCATTTGCACACGACAATATTTTGTGGTAATGAACGAAGAATAAATGACAATGTTTGATTATGGAGAAGTGCATTGAATTCATAAACATATGAGAACACCCAGCTAAATCAGTGTGGGCAATAGTGGAACTTGTTGGTTCTAAAGAGGAAGTAGTAGTAGCAGAGTTAACATTGGAAATATGAGATCGAGCATGAGTTATCTTAGAATGAGTTATATGTTCAATGGGCTCAAAATGAGGAGTGGTTGTGAGATTAATTTCTATACGAGAAATAGATGGTGACTGATTCATGATTTGAATACAAGGTGAATCAGTTTGTATCTCAACGAAGTTTGGAATCATTGTTGGTGTATTAACATTTTGTGTTAATGTTGACGTAGAGAGTGTCATTGGAAAGACCGTTTCATTAAAAGTGACATGTCAATATATGAAGATCCGACCTATTAAAATATGTAAACATTTGTATCATTTGTGAAAAGATCTATAACTAATAAATAAACATTAAACTGATTTGAAGTCTAGTTTGTGTTGATTACAAGGTCGCGTAATCAAAAGTTTTACGCTTAACCAATAAAGTTTTACAATGCCGTTTAATCAAAAGATCTATAACCAATAAATAAACATTGAACCGATCGAGTAACATTCACAATCAAAAGTTTTTAGTGAAGTATAGTCAGGTAGTATATTAAATGAAACTTCAAACAACGATTTATGCTTCAAGATTGGTGTCGGTAGTCTGTTGATTAGATATGTGACAATAAGAAAAGAATAAACCTAATATGTGTGGGGTAACTTTAAATAAGCAAGTAATGTTAGATTTGTTTTAGTTGGATGACGATTTTTTCTTTCCGCAACGCCATTTTGCTCACTAATGTGTGGGTAAAAAATTCGGTGTTATATACCATAAAGATTTATAATCTCTCTATATATATAATGATGCTTAATTTTCAAAATATCCGGTTTGTCAGGTCGAGAACTGTGATTAATTTAGATATATATGTGAGAATAAATGGATATTTGGGTCGAATTGTGGATTGACCCGCTCATAAATTTAAAACGGTTCAAAATAAAATTAAAAATATTATATGTATATTTTGAACTTGCAACCTAACAAAACAAGTAAAAAATATTTAACCAACTAGACTAATAAGACTTTATATTTTAAATTCAACACCAAATTTGATGAACGCGAGACGTTTTAACCATATAAGTTCAATTTTTTAACTTACTAATATATATATAATGATACATAATTTTCAAAGTGTACAGATTGTCGGGTCGAGAGTTGTGGTTAATTTGGATATATACGTGAGAGTAAATGAATATTTGGGTCGGATTGTAGGTTGACCCGCCTATAAACTTAATACGGTAAAAAATAAAATTAAAAATTTTATTTGTATGTTTCGAACTTGCAACCCAACCAAATAAGTACAAACATTTAACCAACTAGGCTAATAAGACTTTATATTTTAAATTCAACACTAAATTTGATGAACGCATGACTTTTAAAAAATATAAGTTCAACTTTTTAACTAACTAATTTATATATATTATATAATGATGCTTAATTTTCAAAAGTGTCCGGATTGTCGGGTCGAGAGCTGTGATTAATTTGTATATATATATATGTGAAAGTAATTAAAAATGCTATCACATTTTCACCGTAATATATTTTTCTCAGTTTTTCATATAATTACTCGTGCAAATGTAAGGACTATATGCTAGTTGAGTTAAGATTACGATATTCTTCCCCAGTCTTTTGTAAAATTTTAATTTCTTTATTAAATTAATTTTCAACTAAATTTTGAATTTTGTAAAAACATTTAAGATATCTGATTTTTATGTAAACATATATAACCACGTAAATCGACTATAATTATTCAAAAATAGAACAAAATATCGATAACCATCTAAAGAAAGAAAGGAGCGGGTCCCAAACATCATAATGTATTAAACAAAGAAAACATGAGTTCGTTAATAAGAAACTGGAAATGAAAGTCTGTGAACTTTTCCAATATGATAGAAAAATTAAGTAAGTTAATTTTCAAACCGGCCATACATTACAATTTTTGAATATTTATTCTAAATAATCAAAAAGTGAGAAATTGATAGAAAAATTAAGTAAGTTAATTTTTGGCACCGACCAGAAAAACTAAACAACTATTAACTTCTATGTGCAGGAACAGATCGAATTGTATAAGCCGGCTGGAGCCTCACAAACCGGCTGAATAACATTTCAAAGAAATCCAGTTCCAAGTGATCAAGTCAAGATCAGAGGAACCGGTTTCAACTTTCTCAGAGAGACCGGCTAGCAAAGACAAGTCCACATCCCAGCCGGACTATACTGTGTAAGAAACAACCGGAAACTACAATCTGCAAAGATGACATAATATGACGAAATAGATGTGTCTCGAAGGGATAAACGAAGATAAGATCCGATCAGAAGTATGCGAGGAAAGCAATGATGATTTACTGATCCGACCTCGACAACCGGAAGGTGCATGCCTGACACGTGTCCGAATCTGCAAACCGGCAACGTCATCTTTACTTGAGGATTGTCTGCATGCTTGCCAAGTATTGAGGAAGGTGAAACGTGCAAGCAACCTCCCTACACCGGCGTGACGCTAGATTAACCAATCCCACGGTGAGAGAAGAAAGTGACCGTTGGGATCATCCTCACTATAAAAGGAAGACGAAGCGACCTCATTAATGGCGACACAAGTTACGAAAATCTTAGAGAGATAAAGAAATCTTACGTGCGATCCAAAACCGTTATGTCATTAACCGGAAGCTTTGTCTGTGTGTGTTTGTGTTGTATTTGTGTATTACATCAAGAGTGAATTGGTGTAACCGGCGAGTAGCGAGTTGGGCTCGACCGGCTGTGTTATTGTTGTAACTTTGAAAGTTAGTGGAGATCCTTCTCATAACCTGAGAAGAAGGGGTGACGTAGGAGAGTTTGCTCCGAACATCCATAAAAAATCTTGTCTCGTGTTATTTCCTTTATTTACTGCTTACTCACCTAACCTAACCACAAACCAAAACAATCTTACTCCTTATATCAAAAACCGGTCCATTCATATTTCTAAAACTGACTCCTCCTAAACATCATCTAAGTCGCATACGTTGCTTCAGACTGAAACAGACATTTCCGCCCTTGAACCCGGTTCAAGAGTCTGTGACAGTTTGCGAAGTGCTGAGAACGGTTATAGTCTCTAACCGGACTATCACCAAAGTGTTGTAAGAGGCCACCCTTCTTAAAACCGGAAACACCCCGGTCCTCCAAGGGCGTCCCCGATCCTAACACAATATTTCATAATTCAAAAAATGAGAGATAGTTTTTTCCTAATACCGATAATTTAAAATGAAAAATGATAAAAAAAAATATTGTTGCTGTAGTGAAATAACTGAAACGATGATGTAATGTGTCAACACTTGAGCATGTTACAATAAGAGCCTCATGATATCTTATAGTGTTATGTAAATTGTCATAACAATATATACCTCTTTTAAGTGATTATCTTAAAAACTCAACTTTCGAAATCTGGTCCTAATTCACAACACAAAAATATGATGAAATTCAAAAAACATTGTTATCAATTGCAAAACGAGTTAGACTTAGTAAAATATCTATTACGTGAAAATATTCTGAAGATGCGAGTTATCTTAAAATGAGTTGAACATTCAGTTGTTTATTGTGGTGACGAGGTTTTGATAACGTCTTCCATAGACTCAATCTAAGTAGTTATATGTTCAATGAACTCAAAATGAGGAGTGGTTGTGAGATTAATTTATGTACGAGAAATAGATGGTGACTATACAAGGTGAATCAATTTGTATCTCAACGGAGTTTGGAATCAGAGTTTGTGTATTAGTCACATTTTGTGTTGATGTTGACACATAATGTGTCATTGAAAAAACCGTTTTATTGAAAGTGATATGTCGAGATATGAAGATTCGACCTATTAGAATATGTAAACATTTGTATCATTTTGAGAAGATCTATAACCAATAAATAAACATTTAACTGATATGAAGTCTAGTTTGTGTTGATTACAAGGTTGTGTAAAAGAGTAACATTCACAATCAAAAAATTTTAGAGAGGTATAATCATGTAGTTTATTGAATGAAACTTCAAATGACAATTTACGCTCCAAGACAGGTGTCAGTAGCCTGTTGATTAGATATGTGACAATAAGAAAAGAACTTTAAATGAGCAAGTAATGTTAGACTTGTTTCATTTGGATGACAAAATTTTCTTTCCGCAACGCCATTTCACTCACTAGTGTGTGGGAAAAGAATTGGTGTTATATACCATGAAGATTTATAATTGAGTTAAGGTTGCGATATTCTCCCCTAGTGTTTGTAAAATTTTAATTTTTTTATTCAATTGATTTTCAACTAAATTTTGGAAAAATATTCAAGATCTCTAATTTTTGTGTAAATAGATAGAAGTATAAACATGTAAATCGACTATAATCATCCAAAAATTGAATAAAATATCGATAACTATCTACAGAAACCATCGGGGCGGGTCTCTAAACATTAGAATGTATTAAATCAAAAAAACACGAGTTCATGAATAAGAAACCATAGATGAAAGTTTGTGAACTTTTCCAATATTTCACGATTCACAAAATGAGAGATTGTTTTTCCCTAATACCTGTAATTTAAAATGAGAAATGATAAAAAAATGTTGTTACTATAATGGGATGACCGAAACGATAATGTCATGTGTCAACATTCGATCATGTTACAATAAGAGCCTCATGATGTCTTACATTATTATGTAAATTGTCAAAATAATATATATCTCCTTTAAGTGATTTCTTAAAACCTCAACTTTCGAAATTTGGTCCTTCAACATAAAATATATGCTGAAATTTTAAAAAGACATTATTATTGGTTGCAAAACGAGTTACACTTAGTATAATATCTGGTACGTGAAAATATTCTGAATATTTAATGGCTTTTGAATGTTCGGAATAGTTGAGTTTTCAATATTAACTATAAAGATACAATTTACATTACCTACTTTAATATCATTGACACATGTGTAAGGAGTGTGAATTTGAAGTTAAATCTGATTTAATGTGATCAGATGCACCTGAGTCAAGGTACCATGCTGGATCTAACATAGTAACATGAGAAGTCATCATAACTATTGGAGGTGATTGTTTTTCATTATAATGTTGATAACAATTCGTCGCTTAAGACCAATTTTTATTACAAATCTATCTAATAATATGTGCTCGACAATTGACAGTAGTATGTGTAAATTTGTTGCAAGTAGTATATTTAGGGCAATTTCTACAATTGCGATTTGTGTGGACCAACTTTGTTTGAAGAATGCCCACTGTAATTAGAAGACCCATTGTCTAATCCATTACAGTGGTTAGATTTTCTTTCATGTATGAAATAATGTGATGAATATGAACCTGAAGAACTATGACCTCCATCCCGACGATTGTTCTAATTCCCTTGTTGATTTGTTCCACATGCGACGTTAGCGGTAAGTTCTTCTATTGGGCATGAAGAAAGAATGTGTCGCTCATGCACAAGAAGTCTTGTAAGTTTGTTGATACTTATGGGTCCTCGTCTTGTGAAGATCGCAACAACGGATGTTTCAAATTATGATCCTAAGCCTCCAAAATATAAGAAATAAGATCAAGATCTGTAACCTTATGGACAGCCGTAGCCAAAGCGTAAGCTGTCGATTTCATCTTATGAAGGTATTTTTGAACACTTGGGTTACCTTTTCTGAAAGTTTGGATTTGAAGTCTCAATTGCATTAATCGAGCTATAGTTTGACTAGAGAAATTTTTTTCTAGAGTTTTCCAAAGTTTTTCTTACCATATCATTAACATCTGTAGTGACTTGTGAGAAAATATTTTCGGTAAGAGTTTAGATTAACCAACCTAGAACTTTTGAATCTTGAATCTCCCATTTTTTAAATTCTGGATTCTTAATTGACATATCTATTTATCTTGAAGAAGAAGATGAGTTTTCTTTATAATCTATTTTGTTGCTGACTATAATTCTTGGTTCATCCATCGATCCATCCATGATCCATCCATCATGGTTTTTTGCTTTTAAAAGTAGCCACATATACAATGATGATGTAAGTATGAAATTACTTTAAGATGTTCACATCTTTATTTCCCTTAAATGAATGAATTATTGGCTTGTTTCTTTTTTTTGGAAATTTATGCTATTTTCTGGGCATTTGGTTCTTATTCCATCATTTTATCAGACTAAATAGAAATAACAAGCATACTTGAACTAAATTGGAAACATGATATGAACAAAATTAAGTAACAAGTACATAATCTTTTTGTAAAAAAACAGTTACCTTTTGTTCTGACTTGTAACAAATACATAATCACATTGTAGTTCTTGAAAATAAATTCAAAATTAATTTTAGCATAAAAAATAATAGATCTCCAAAATATATCAAATTCAAAATACATTTTTTTCAAAATGTATCAAATTCTTGAAATCTTCATTCTTCAATCCTCTCCTCAACGTCATCTATATCTGTAAAAATTCAAAATTAATTAGCTAAAAATGTTTTAAAAAATTCAAATCTTCATTTTTGAAGTTCCATTGATCGAAGAATCATCCAAGTATTTACCACAATAGTTACATTTGGCTCTAAGAATTCCTTCAATACTCTATTTAGTGAAATGCTCTCAAATCGCACTTCTATGTTTTTTTTAGAGTATCATTTTCACTAGTCTCTTCTCTTTCATTTTCAACACGATTCAAATGTTCCCTAACGAGTTTTGTTGCGTTATCAAAACAGTCTAGGAACTCTTCTGTAGTGGCTGCCCTTATAGTTTTTTTCAGTTTGACTCATTTGACTAAAACAAATTAAATAGCAAATATGTCAAGTGGACAATCCGAATGATACACACTAATTATTCAAAAAAATAATACTAATTTAAACTGACTACAAGTTAAAAAAACAAAAACAAGTTTGAATGCATATTAAAATCTCAAGTATAAGTGATTCCACTCTATTACTGATTAGATTTATAAAACTAATTTGAAAGAAGTCCTAAAATTTCAATCTTCAATAGACAATTTTAATAAATTGTAATGATAAATTGATTTAATCCTATCATGCTCACTTATTAGATAGATAAATATTATTGTTGCCAGCTGATCTTTTCCTTTGACAAATAAAGATTGATACACCAAAAATCTGCACGATATAATAACTGATAAGCAGTCTAGTTGTGCCTAATACATCATGCTTCCATCATACAATTCAAATTAAAATGACCATTTTAGATGGAACTGAACTCAAGTCTTTTATATGTGATACATTAGTTAACTACCTACCTAGAAGGTAGCTAATCTATTTATGGAATATTTATTTGATAGTTTCTATTACATAAAATGCAGAATCTTTCTCCAAAAAAACTGTATTCCCACAACTTTTAAATCTTTCACCTGGAAATAAGTTGGTCTCTCTTTCAGATATAGAACAAACAAGTTTCCATAAAATAAAAACACTTCAATCACATAATCACAGGTGAGAAACCATTCCAAATATTGTTTCCAAAACCATAATCACATGATACAGCTAGACTAAGAGTTATAAGTAATCAATTTCAGATTCAAATCTACAAAAACTAATTTTCTTTCTAAAGAAGACTAACATAATATTTACGAGGAATCTACTTAAATCAGTGTGTTTTCAACGAGAGAAAGTAATCAATTACACAGATTGAATAAGGCATCAAATGTATGTGGGTCATACTCATTATCTCATACTGAAATATATCAAATACTTTGTTCTAACATATCTAGAAATAAAATAAAATGAAACTAGTTTATTATTCTCACTCCCTCCTAATCTTCATTCCATATCAAACACTTTGATGGTCAACCCAGAATAAATACATGATTCACAACCCATTGCAGGATAAATACATGATTCACAATAATATTTGATAAATACAACACATTACGTTTTGAAGCTTATGATAGTCTTGCATAAGAACTGATGCTTGAGTCTGGTCTTGAGATCTTCAAATTATTTAAAAAAAGTGAAGTCTTGTCTTCAGAATCTCCAAGGTTGCAGCTACCAGATTAATCAAGGAAAGTCTCACCGAAATAAGGATAGACGACTATTCTTTGTTGGGCGACGGAAGGAGAGAACCGGAGGTCCAGAATAGACGACCAAAGTTTAGAAGAGATAGAAGAAAGATTAGATTTGTGAAATGGATGATTAAGGTATTTTTGGTTCTCTCGGTTTATTCATTGGTTATCCGAACCGATCGGTTTAAACCCAGTTTTAAACTGGAGCCGAAACTCAAAAATTACCTGAACCGATCAGTTTAGACACGATTTTACCCTAGAGTCAAAACTCAAAAAACTAAGATTCTGAACACTGTTTCGATCATCAACCCGTTTTTTTGGGCGTACTTTAGTCCGTTCGGTCCAACCGATTGAATCACTGGTTGAACCCGATTTTATTTTAAATAAATTTAATTATATTAGTACGTAAATTGTATATATATAATCATTTAAACATATTAATATTAATAAATTAAATACTAATTAAATTCAATAATTTATCAATTAAATTAATATTATATCAAATATTCATAATTCTCTACCATTAAAATAACAAATATCCATAATTTTCAAAATAAAAATCACACCAAATATCACCTATTAACAATTAAACAAATAAATTAATAAATATTAAAATTTGAAAAAGAGTTAGAAAATACAAAATCAAACAAATATTTAATTGTGGATGTAATTGTAATATTTGATTTGTTTAATTAACAAAAATTGACTAAACGATTGGGCTACTCTGTACCCAACATTTTTTTTTACTCACAAATAAGAATTATTAATTTTAAATAATATACTTAAAAACATAAATAGTTAAATATCAGTAAAAGAAAAGGAATAAACAATTTAGTGTGACATGACAAAAAAAAATATATATATATATATATAATTAGTATTCCAGTTTAATCGTATCATAAAATATTTTGTATTTCAATTTAGTATCAATTACATTACAAAATTAAAATATAACATCAATTATAATTTTTTTTATTCTATTTAGCACTATTCAATTCAATAAAAACAGTAATCCATACCATTGTGAAACAGTAATCCAATTTAATAAAAACAGTAATCCATACCAGTAAAAACAGTAATCCAATTTAATATTCTTTTTCAATTAATATTATTGCTAATCCATTTAACCTCTCTTGTGACATGGTACTTCGTAGATAAGTCTTTATCAATTTCAACTTTGAAAAACTTCTTTCTGCCGAAGCAACGGTAATCGGTATAGTCAACAAGATTCGATAAGTAATCCATACCATTGAGAAACAACCATCTTCCGAATACGATCTTATAAAGTGGAGGATGTCAATCGCTTTTTTTACTTCCATCGGTAATATTGTTTTCAAATCTTGAAGTTCTTGGAATAATATGTCCCAATCAATGTCCTTAAGTTGATTGTGCTCCAAGAATCTTTCTAATTTAATACAATACTTCTTCAATTCTTCATCACTAACATTTTTAAACTTTGCATTAAACAAAAATCTAAAGATCGCTTCATAAAGTTCAAATTGCTTAAATCGATCCCTAAGTGATGTAAGGGCTTGATCAATAATTTAGAGAAAATATGTAACTCTAAAGTTATCCTCCAATGATTGACCTTGATTGACAACATCTTTCACATCCTCATCAAAATTTTTCGTTCTACGAACAACTCTTTTTTGTGGGAAGATCAGATCAATACCAACTTCATTTGCAAGTGTTTTGGCTTCCTTCATCAAATCATCGAAACCATCTTCTCTAAGTTGTTCAAAAAATGAAATGAGCTCCTTTATTTTAGTAATCGCATCTTCAATATCCATCTTTTCTTGTTGAAGGACGTTGCTTACCCGATTAACTTTGTCCAAGATTTTATACCAAATACATAAACTAATCAAGAATTCAAAATCCCCCAAAGCATTATTACACAAGCCTTTAGCTTCGGACATCACAACATTATCTTTTGAAATGTTTGAAATTTCAATCAAAGCATCTCTTAGTTGGGGTGTATTATTTCTTATTGTTTTAACGCTCTTAATGTGGCTTTCCCAACGAGTCACCGACAATGCCTTTGGTGTCAAACTTTTTACATAAGTTTTAAGAACACTCCATCGATGTGTTGAATCCGAAAACAAGGTATAAACTCTTTGCACAAGTCCCAAAAAATTTCTTGCCTTATTACAAGATTTTGCCATATCACATAGTGCAAGATTTAAGCTATGACATCCACAAGGAATATAAAATGCTCTTGGATTTATATTAAGTAGCCTTTTTTGCACATCTTGATGTTTACCTTTCATATTTGATCCGTTGTAATAACATTGTCCTCTTATATCATCAATGTCGAGTTTAAGATCAACCAAAATATTTTCAAGTCGATTAAAAAGTCCAAGCCCCGACGTGTCTTCAACATTTATAAATCCAAGAAAGAATTCCTCCACTTCGATTTGACTTTGATCCTCAAAATTCACACATCTTATAAAAATTGATATTTATTCTTGATGACTTAGATCTGGAGTACAATCAAAAAATATTTTGCTTTTAAAATATTTTTGAGAATTTTTCCTTTGATATCTTCTGCCAACAAACTTATCAATTCATTTTGAATTTTATGGCTAAGATAGTGCTTTTGAATTTGTTTGTCTGCAACAAGATGAATGTGATTTTGCATAACTTGATCCAATTCTGCAACAAATTCAATAAGTTGACAAAAAAGTCCATTATTCTTCTCATATATCTTCTCATTTGTTCCACGAAATGGTAAACTATTCCGAGCAAGAGTCTTCACAACCCCAATTATTCGAACCAATACCAACTTCCAACGAACTCTCTCTTTGTCGATTAGCTCTTCCATTTTCTTGTCAATTGTTTCTTTTTGTTTAAGCCCATCTCGTAAGTCTATCCATCTCATAAGATTGAGAGTGTGTTCTGAATTCCTTTCATGCTCTCTAAGTTTTAGAGGAAGGTTATGCCAATTATTAATTCCATCTTTGGCCAAACCATGTCATTAGTTTATCCTTGAATAACTTGCAACAAAAACAAAATATCTTATTCAACTCATTTGAGTACACAAGCCACTTCCTTTCTTGCTTTTCACCATTTAGAAGATGATGTACATAAAGAGAAGATGAAAAGTGTCTCCCTCGAACACTTTCTTTTGGAAATGCATCATTTTTTTTTATGATCTTAATTAGACCTCGAATAACTAACATTATCCTCATCTTGTCGTTAATACTTCCCCACATACCCGAATCGTAGTTCACATCTTTAATAACACATTCATCCTCGTAATTCGCGTTAACCTCTTCCTCTTCCTCATCAATACATTCTTCTTCTTTCTCATTTTCATCATTAACACTTTGATACTCATTTTCTTCATTGACACATTGATCTCTAAAATTATCATTTGTGGGTTGTTCAAAAACCTCATATTGAAGACTCTCATCTTTTTCATTATCACATTCATCTCTAATGACAACATTTTCTTCATCACTTGCTTCTTCATCTCTAAATAGTATCATTTTCTCTGTCACTTATGTCTTCATCTCTAATACTCGAACTCGAAGAGATAGAACTTTGATTTTTTGCATTGAATAATTTGGAAATCGAGCCCACCAGTGACTTTGTCATTGCATCATTTCGTCGTTTGATTCTTCTATTATAAGATCCGGAAGTTTGTTTACGAAATGGACGAAATCTCACTCTATTTTGATTTGTATTCTTCGTCATAACTCATAAAATACATATATTAAAACAATTAAGTTTTTTCTTAACATTTAGCAAATGGCAATTCAACCAACATGTTATGACATTAATTATATATAACATAATCTTAAATGCTAATTTCTAAACTCATAATCTAATAACTATTATATTAATTACTAGTTTTATAAGGAAGGGATATAAATATTTTATAAATAAATTTCTAATTTCCTTGTATTAATACTAAGTAACTAAAATTTATCATTCTATTATACAACATTAAGTATTAACACTAACATATTAATTACTAATTTCTAAGAATCTAAGATAGTAACATATTAATATTTAACCTAAATAACTAATTAAAAAAAATCAATATAGTTATAATAAAAGATTCAAGTATATAAATTAAAAGAAGATTAGAAAACATACCTTAATAAATTTGAGAGCTAATTCAAAAATTAGAAATAAAATTGTTAAAGTTAAGATATAGTAGGTTAAATTTATAAGCAAGTTTAAGAAGTTTATATAATTTATAAGGAAATATATTAAATTAAGAAGTTTATAGAATTATAAGGAAATATATTAAATTAAGAAATTAAGAAAGAATAATATAAAATAAAATAATAAGATTGTAGAAGAAGAAAAAGAAAAATAAAAGGTAAAAAAAGTTAACGTGTAAAGGGTTAAGGAAAGGTAAAAAATAAGTTACAGTAAAAAATTTTTTTATAAGAATTGGACTGCACAGGGATGGGTCTGCCCTAGCCCATGGGCTTCCCGGACTTGCCCCTGCGCCGGCCCTACTCAATTATTTTATTCATCTTCCCTTTATTTCCTTCCTAATTTCAACATCATTATCTTTCTCCTTACCATCACTCCCTGAACCCAATTCTAACACATCATGCATACCAATTCTAACACATCATGCATACCTGGTTACTTATTTCTTTCATTCAACCTCATTTATTAATCAGATATCATACATATAGAAGAGAAAAATTATAGATACGAAGAAACACACTGCACAGAGATCCTAGATATAGGAGTTAAAGATGATAGATCTGAACGACAAATTTGAGGAGATAAAGGTAGATATTAAGAAAAAAATTTACGATTTCTTTATTCTTTTCTTTCTTACTATAACTGAACTTGTTATATAGTCATACGCAGGGGCGGAGCCACCCATGGGCTAGGGTGGGCTCCAGCCCCACCTAAATTAAAATCCTAAAATACAAAATTTTATAAATGTGTTTGACATGTGCCTCTTAGCCCAGTTGGCTATGTAACTGAAATGTGAATATGAGGTCAGGTGATCAAATCTTGGCCTCACCTTCAATTTATTTAATAATAACTATACATTGTTTTATATTTCTTAATTTTAAATTATTTCAAAAATTTATAAGAAAATATAAATTAATATTAATAAACAAGTTAAAATAAATAATTTGATATCCCTACTCAAAAATTTAACAAATATCCTAAAATTGATGTTGATGTAAGTTCTCTTAAACTTGATTCAATATTACGTATTCCGATATGGGAAATATATTATTTTAATCAAAGGGATGAAATTAGACGAGCTTATATCAAGATGGGGTCATATCAACTTATTAATGATGAGTACCCGCCGACCAAATTTGGAAATCAAAATCGACGGTTCCAAAGTCATTGGTTTAAGAAATTTACTTGGTTATAATACTCTCCTTTGAAAGATGCTGTTTTTTGTTTCCCATGTTTCTTGTTTGAACACAAGCAACCCCAAAAAAACCTACATTTACAATAAATGAATTCAAATATTGAAAACGAGTGAATGATGATGATAAATGCTCTTTTGTTATGCATATAGGATATAATATTTCACCACATAATAGGGCAATTGAATATCTTGATAATCTAATGAATATCTTTGTCATATTGACAAAGTACTAAATGCACAGTCTTTAGATAAAAAACAAAATAATAGATTACCGCTTACAACAACTATTGAAAGCACTCGGTGGCTCACTTTGCAAACGTCTGCATTGAGAGGGCATGACGAGTTTCCATCTTCTAATAATCGTGGAAATTTCATTGAAAAAAAAGCGGAACGTAAAAAAGTTAAATCTCTGAGCAAGTTGGAGTCAGCCCCAGGTAATTTTTGATCCTGGCTCCGCCCCTGGTCATACGTGTCTCTTTTTTCCTCTTCGAATAGATCTGAAAGTAGTGTTTGTGGAGGAGAAGAAGGAAAATAATAATAATTTATAAGGTAACCTTACAAATCGAAAATATCCGGTTTGATTTTCCGGTTGAACCGTCCGGTCGGACTGCTTCGAAAGGTAACCATATTGAAGATAAAATCCAAACCGCTTCATCAACCGTTTTGCGGTCGGACCGGTTAGACCGCCGGTCGGACCGCGCATTTTAAAACCTTGAAAAAAATTATTTGAACCAATCGATTCGGTTCCTTCGGGTACTCGAACCATCGAGTCCACTTTTCCATGCCTACTCTCCTCTAGGGACGATCTATGTAGGGCTCAGGTGGGCCGAAATTTATTTTTTATTTTTTTACGGTTAAACTTTGACATTACTCCCTAATTTTAAAAAAAAATCAATATAATTCATTATTTTTTTTATCTAACTATTAAAAAAATGGTAAAACTTAACCCCACCAAGGTAGCCTAGTGGTAAGAGTCGGCTTAAGATACCAAAATATCACGGGTTCAATTCCATCTAGAAGCACTTGAGTTTAAGCGGGGAATCATGGTTGTGTAGTGTCATGCTAGTTCTCCTTTAATTCAAAAAAAATAAAAATAAAAAGTGGTAAAACTTACCTTTATTTACTCATTTTATCCAAAATTTTCTTGTGATTTATTTAAGGCCACCCTAAAAAAAATTGAAGTCCACCCACCACCGAATCCGGGTCCGTCCCTACTCTCCTCCATCACTGGTCATACGTCTCACTTTCACTTGTGGTTTCACTTGTGGCTCCAGACTTAATAGTAGAGATGTGTCTTATTCATTTTCGGACGAAGCACGAGGACATGAATAACATATGAGTGGTTTCTTCACTTTTTGAACGACACACTCGCAGATAATGATAAAGAGTGAGCAGTCATATTTCTTTTATATCTATTTTTGATTGTTCAGTTCTCTTCGTTTCCTTTACATTTTTCAATGATTCAAAACCTAGATCTATCATTATAAGCGATTTATTAATAACTAGAAACCTTTAATTATATCTATATCCTTTAATTATTTGATTTATCTATGATTTTTATTTGTGAATTCAAGTAAGAAAAATAGTTGATAGTTGTATACTAATATCTATTTTATTTGGTTTTCTTGTTGCTTCACTCTCTCTATTTATGTATATATATTGGAATTTAGTTGGAGATGACAAATTGATCTCACTGTAGATTCATTGTCGTTAAAGACGTTTTAAACTTCTTTTTGTGATTTATATTAAATTTAGTTTTATTATTTTCCCTAGAATATAAATAAATAAATAAATAAATAAAATCAACATCTATATATATATTCATGAGATTTTAGCCGTTTTCCAAAAAAATATATATATATGAGATAATAAAATAAATATATACATAAACATATATAATATATAATTAATAATAACTATAATATATATATATTATTATGAGAAATGATTGGGAAAGAAAATTTGGGAGAGGAAATAGAAATGGGGGAGAGAATGACATGACGCAATATGATTGTCGAAAAAATAATAAAATTTATCTTTCTTCTCTCTCACTCTTGATCATTTTTCCAATCAGTGATATAGTGACACATCATTCTATCTCCAAAATTCTCTCACCGAATTATGATGGTGCAAACTTAAGTAAGGGTAAACTTGACAGTGATGGTAATAACAACCGACCGTTTCTTTCATTTTTTACATGTTCCTTTTTTATATATCTATATTTTTATTCAGATTTTTTTAACAAAAACAAAAAAACAAAAACAAATACAGATACTAATATATATAAATATGTGATATACACGAAAAAAATAGTCATAATAAAATATATGATATAAACATTATGCCTTTAAAAATTTTAAATGTTTATTTATATATAAAAAAAATAAAAAAATATAGTTCTTAAATCTCGTTTGAATTATTCTTTAGACTAATTTTAATTTTTTGAAACATTTTAAGTTTTTTAGTTCTAGTCCATGCACGTTTACAGATACTAACAAATTTTATTTTATATTTAGAATTCATGACATAGATGAATGACATAAGAATATAATGATATATAAAATTAGACACATGTTTATATCTGAATTTACCTTTAAATGCATGTCCTATGATTGGACAAATAATGTGTGAAATAATTTTTTTTTAAATGATAAAAAACTTAAAGTAGAGACTATCACAGACCCCATGTGAGACATAGCGAAAGCCTTTTTTTTTGTGTAACCAAACACCGAACCAATAATAGAATATCTAAAATGCGTTTGAACACAAAAAGTATATTTTTTTTCTAATTTCTCAAATAGTAAATTAGGTGGTGATTCTAAAAAAAGTCAAAAAACTAGTCTAAATCGATGTTTATACTTTTTTTATTTTAAAGAAAATAAAAATATAGATAATTTTTAATTTTTTTTAAGGATGGGATTATAATTAACTTAGGTGTAAGTATATTCCTTTTTCTCATTTTTATTTTGTATGATATATTATCTTGTTTAAAAAATAATTGGAAAGAAAATAAAGACACAAACCAAAAAAATCATGATCATGAACTAGGACATGATTATTTTCCTTAAGATACATAGACAACTTATTTATTAGTCCAATCGTAATCATTTTTTTTTTTAATTTGAAAAAGAAAATAATAAGATGAACTAGATTAATATATACCCCAAAGCTAAAAAAAAAGATAAAAATGAAAAGGAGTAATCATCTTTATATTTCAAAAGGATGTTGTATAAGACATATATCTTCGCATTGTAATCCATTCAGAACCAAATAGCGATGTGATGTAAGACGTTTATGACTAATAGTGCATTCTAAATCAATCAAACCAAAAAAAATTGCATATATATGATAACATAAAAATTGCATATACATGATAACGCAATATAAAACTCTCAAATTTAGCCTCTGAGTCAAAATACTACCTAGGTAAGTCCACTATAGAATAACATTATTTGATAGATACAGAAAATTAAAATGCAGCCCTTCTATGAAAAAAAATAAGTTGGTGTCTTTTATATGCAAATTACTTCCGATCTAATATAATGCGGTAAAAAAATACTAAGAATTGAGGTAAAAGTAATTTTTTTTTTTACAATAATGTATATTTTCAATTTATTCTATTGACACATTATTTAGTAATCTTTTCTTATCTGTATTTTTTTTAATATCTATCAATTATTATTCAAAAATAATTTTAAATGACATAAACTTGATTTTATGTTATTATTTAAAATTAAAATATTTCATTATTTAATTAATAATTGATTAACTCGATTAAAGTAGTTCAAATATTAGGAGTGTTTCTTAATCAATCAAATATCAAGGTTTGGTTTCTTACTTTCAAATAAAAAATTAAAATTTTATTTATTAATTATATAGATAAATTAATAAAAAAAAAATAACTATATATATATATATTTGATTTAATATTCAAATGATATATTTTTCAACAAAAATATACTAAAAAAATTATTTAAAAATAATCAAGTTAGTTATTGAAATAGCCAAAATCATTAATTTCCCAATTCCCGCACTTTTTTATTTAGTTTTCTTTTAAGTTCTTCTCTTCATCTCATCCCAGAGTCCTTTTCTCAATTCTAACACTTTTCTCTTTATACACAAAATGAACTATAATAGTAATTTTCTTATCACCTTTTTCTTCTGAATATAGCACGTGTATAAAAGAATAAACTAATCTGAAATAAGTTGAATATGAGTTGAATCAAATCTACCTTAAATCAACTCCTTTCATCTTCTTCTTTACTTCATTCAGCAGGGAATGCCTGTTAATTGACCAACCACAGTCCGATCTTCTTTCTGATTTATAACTCCACAACTCGCTATTTGAACACACTGCTGTCAAACTTCTATCTTCCCTCAAAAGCTGGTTCAAGATCGGTAATTTCTCTCTGCATTTCACTTTCAATTAGTTTCTGTCGGCGGGGTTCTTAAATGGGTCATGATCGATTTCTGCTATTGCTTTTTCAAGACGAACATTTTATGTACAGATTCATTCCTTTAGTATTTCTGACAGTCAAATGTTTTTTCTGCATTTGCTTTGGCTTTTACACAAATCAGTTTGTTATTATAGGTCTAAAAGATTAACTTGATCAGTTATGGCTTGTGAGAACTCCATATCTAATGGCAAACTCAATGCAAATGCTGAGCCAATAAGAACTTATCAAGTGGTAGTAGCTGCAACAAAGGGTTTAGGTATTGACAAAGATGGCAAGTTACCCTGGGATTTGCCAACTGACGCAAAGTTTTTCATGAAAGTTACATATGCTACATCAGATCCTACTAAAAGGAATGCTGTCATAATGGGTAGAAAAAGTTGGGAAAGTATTCCATTGGCTGACAGGCCTTTTCCTGGACGCCTAAATGTTATTCTCACCCGTTCTGGTAAATTTAATATTGCTACTTCTGAGAATGTTTTGATGTGTTCGAGTACGGTGTCTGCTTTGGAATTACTAGCAACACCGCCTTATTCTGAATCCATCGAAACAGTTTTTGTTATAGGAGGTGGAGAGATTCTAAGGTATGCTAAACAAGTCACTCGCTTCTGTCTTTATTTTAATTGTCTTGATTTTTAATCGGTATTCTAATTCAGGGATGCGCTTAACGCTCCTGGATGTGAAGCTATCCACATTACAGAAATTGAGGCAGACCTGGAATGCGACGTGTTCATTCCTCCTATAGACTTTTCGGTCTTTCATCCTTGGTATTCGTCGTTTCCATTGATTGAAAACAATATACGCTACTCTTTTAATACCTATGTTAGGGTGAGAAATTCAGCTGTTTCAGATGCTTCTAAGTTTGATGTAACAAAGTTCACTTTTCTTCCCAAGATGATATTTGAGAAACATGAGGAGTATATGTATTTAAGACTGGTTGAAGATATAATTGAAAACGGAAATACAAAGGATGATAGGACAGGGACAGGTACTTTGTCCAAATTCGGATGCCAGGTAAACTCAAAACAAGATTACATGAACTAGATTTTCCTTTCTTAAGTAAAATGATGTGATTTTCTTATGCTCTGTCTTGTTTCATTTACAGATGCGATTCAATCTGCGCAAATATTTCCCTCTTCTTACAACAAAGGCATGTTTATATCAATTGCTTTAAAGTCTTAGCTAATGTGAGATATTTCATAGTGGGGGGGATAACCTTGTATTTGCTCTACAGAAAGTATTTTGGCGTGGCGTTGTGGAAGAACTTCTATGGTTCATTAGTGGATCGACAAATGCTAAGGTAGTTCTTTCTTCTTAGATACAACAAAAAGAAGTGCAATAAAGTTGTATAATGCATTACTTGTTAATGTATTTATTTTTACTTAATATTGCAGGTGCTGCAAGAAAAGGGCATTCGTATATGGGATGGAAATGCATCTAGAGACTATCTTGATAGGCAAGTAAACATAAACTGCTGAGCTGAAGCATTTTTGTTGGTTTTTTAAAATGCACATTTCCTTAAGTACTTCTCTTTTTTTCATTGTGGCAGCATTGGTTTGAAAGAAAGGGAAGAAGGGGACCTTGGACCTGTTTATGGGTTTCAATGGAGACACTTTGGTGCTAGGTGGGGTTTCTCTGTTATTTTAGTTTAGTTTAGTTTGTTTCTCTTTTTTGCAAAACAAATGTGCTGAAGTTTTGGTTATAGATACACTGACATGCATGCGGACTACAATGGCCAAGGATTTGACCAACTCTTAGATGTTATTGACAAGATCAAACGAAACCCGGATGATCGTCGGATCATTCTTTCAGCTTGGAATCCCTCTGATATCAATATAATGGCTCTTCCACCTTGCCACATGTTTGCTCAGGTGAGTAACATTTAAACAAATAATAAAAGACCCACATCTGTAACTATAAAGAAGCTTCGTTCAAAATCATGTTTTTTTTTTTTTGACAGTTCTATGTAGCCAATGGGGAGTTATCATGTCAAATGTATCAGCGGTCTGCTGACATGGGTCTTGGTGTGCCTTTTAATATCGCCTCTTATTCCCTCCTGACTTGCATGATTGCTCATGTTTGTGGTAAAACTCACCAATCTCTCTTCAAATGATTGAAAAGTTGAAAAGCCTGTTTTGTAATGATTTGTAACACGGCCTTATTTATTGCAGATCTTGTCCCAGGCGATTTTGTTCATGTTATAGGAGATGCTCATGTTTATCGTACTCACATTAGACCTTTGCAAGAGCAACTTCAGAAACTACCTAAAGCTTTTCCAGTAAGTATAAGCACTTATAGTTAAGAGCCAGAACATTTTTTTCTAGCTGTTATAACTTGTTTATGATATCCTACCCAAAATTCAGATTCTGGAGATTAATCGCGAAAAGAAGGACATAGATTCCTTTGTGGCTGCAGACTTCAAACTCATAGGATATGAGCCTCACCAGAAAATAGAAATGAAAATGACGGTGTAGATCATGTGTTTTGAGATTTTTTGAAACTGTCTTAATGTATTGTTGTTATGTGTTGTTGTTTGAGTTGCTTATATATACATCTGATCTCATTGTGTTCTTTTGTGGTATTTAGAAATACTTATTTACTTGGATTCAGATAAGAAACAACCAAATAAATAAGGATTTTCAGTTAAGACATTGTCACATTTATTCCAATTCAACCTAGGTTAGGCTAGGGATCTAGCTACTCATGAATTGGATGGTCCTAAGGGATAGATACTATGGTGACCCGTGATCCTTCAATAACAGACCGGTTCAATAAAATGAAAAAGGTATATATAGCTTTGAATTCTCTAATTTAGCATGTCTACATCCTATCCAAATTCATGAGTTTTTTTTTATTAAAGAATTTAGAATTTTTATAAGATGAATTATTAAAAAATAAATTGTGTATTTAAAATTTAAATAAATATATTTTAATTAATAAATTTAGTTATTTTGATGATTATAATAATAATAATAATAATAATAATTTAATCAATTATATATAAATAAAATCCTCTCTAAGGGCTTGTTAGATGATTTTTTGGGTTTTTATTCAAAATCTCTCATTAAATTTATTTATTTTTAAATTTAAATTTTAAATATTAAATATTAAAAAACATTATATAAAAATCAAAATTCAACCAACTTATTTTCATCAACAAGATTTTTAGTAAAATTCACTAAAAGCTCTAACATAATCAAAATCAAACAAGCTCAAGTTTAAATCAATATGCTAATAGTACTACACTTAATCATTTATTAGATGGGATGGGTTTGATAAGCTTAAATTTATCATTCTTATTTATTGAAAATTATTCAACTTATTCATAATTATTTAAAATTATTCAGCTTATTCATTAAAACTTTAATAATATTTAATTTTATTTATATTTATAACTTATTCTTTATAACTATTTTATAATTTCAATACCTAACTAATTAGACTGTTATAATAAATAACGAATTTAGGTAGGATTTCAGTGGCTTAATCTCATCACAAAACAAAATAAAATAAAAATTTTATGATAAAAGTTTGATATTATTTCTAATTTCTTAAAAAATCAATTTAATTCAGTATTGACCGTTTAATTCTTAATAAAAATGACAAGATTTACATTTTATTCATCAAATTTATCCTTAAATTTCTCATTAGTTTTCTAAGGCTACCCAAATGATTTGATTATGAATACATAATTATTATCCCATGAGTTTCTCACTCTCGATTAAATTATAGTGCCGGATGACATGCCTACATAAGCATCACATCATCCGGCATGGACATGAACCCAAAATAGGGCCAAATAAACATGTTGCTTTTAATCCCATGCATCCCAGGAAGCATCCGGCACTCTTTTGATCTTTTAATAAACATGGACATTTTTCAAAAATAAAAATATTGTTGTTGTGAATAAACGGGAAATTTGAGGAAATGACCCCAAAATAGGGCCAAATAGTCGATGGTGCGGCCCACTAATTTTTATAGCGCTGGTGACCCCCAAATTTTTTAATGACCATTTTACCCATGCGTCACGCACCCTCCAGGTGCGTGACGCACCCTGAACCCTATAAAGGCTTAATTTTTTTTCATTTTCGTTTCAGTTTCTCTCTCATCCAGCCCCTTTCTTCCCGTCTTCTCCGCCGTGAAACCCTAATGGTGGCGGAGAAGATTTTCTCTTCTTTTTCAGCGATGAAGAACGAATCGAAGAGGCACCGTCGACCATGGCACCATATTCAACGGCCTATAGCTTCGAAGAACATCCAATGGAGACGAGTTTGCACAGCGCTGAGGATTTCGAACAAATTGACATTTCATTCGGCCATTCCACTATATTTTGTGTTTATTTCGTTATTGTTTGTTTCGTGTTTGTTTGTTCCTCATTGATTCGCTGATTCCTTTACTGATTCGTTGAATGCAGATTGTTTGTTTGGTAGGATGCGTCACGTTGGATGCGTCAAGATGGATGCGTCAAGATGGATGCGTCAAGATGGATGCGTCAACATGGATGCGTCAACTCGGATGCGTCAAGATGGATGCGTCAACTCGGATGCGTCAAGTCGGATGCGTCAAGATGGATGCGTCAACTCGGATGCGTCAAGTAGGATGCGTCAACTCGGATGCGTCAACTCCGATGCGTCAACTCGGATGCGTCAACTCCGATGCGTCAACTCGGATGCGTCAAGTAGGAGACGATGCGTCACATTTATTTTTATTTTATATAAAAACCCAAATAAGCCTCGACCACTATTCATGCTCTCTCTCTCTCTCTCGCACCCGACGACGCACCTGCCTCGACGACGCACCTGCCTCGACGTCTCTTCCTGCTCGTCTTCGTCTTCATCTTCTCGTTCATTCATTGACTTCTTGAGGTTAGTTTTAGTTATGTTTGTTTATGTTCATGTTAGGTTTTAGGGTTGGTTGCTTCTTGTTTGCAAATGGTTCATTCATGGTTTATGTTAGGGTTTAGGGTTGCTACATGCTTGCAAATGCTTCATGCATGTTTTATGTTATGTTTTTAGGGTTGCTTCTTGCTTTCAAAAAGTTCATGCATGTTTTATGTTAGGGTTTTAGGGTAGGTTGCTTCCTGCTTTCAAACGGTTCATGCATGTTTTATGTTAGGAATTAGGGTAGGATGCTTCTTGATTTCAAATGGTTCATGCACGGTTTATGGGTTGGGTTGCGTCAAGCAGCTGCGTCAAGCAGCTGCGTCAAGCAGCTGCGTCAAGCAGCTGCTTGACGCATCTGACAATTGTTTCTAGCTATTTTGACGGTTGCTTTTCTTCTCGTTTGTTTATATTTGTTGTGAAATGTTTTCACAAACATTGTTGTTTTTCTTTTCCCTTTTGTAGATGGCAGACTTCACGGTTCATGATTTTCCTGGTAGGATTTCATTGAAATCTGTCCTAGCCTTGAAAAAAGTATCTGATAGGTTTGAAGCGCTGGGTCTTATGGAGAGGGCTCTAAATTCTCAATTTCAGTATTTATTGAGAGGAGTCCTAGACTTGTTGTTCTCAGGGACCATTTTACATCAGTTGCTGGTTCGGAAGGTGAAGGCCAATTTGAATAGGATGATTTTCAACTTTAATGGGGAGGAATATACTTTTGGTCTGAAAGAGTACGCATTGATTACAGGCCTCAACTTCGACAGATTGCCTGAATACAAAGATGAATGCCGAGGTTGTCCACCCTTGCTGATAAAATATTTCAAAAGGAATACGTCAATTCGAATGATGGATTTGGAATCTATATTCATGAAATGCACCGATAAGGAAGACGCATGGAAGATCGGGTTGATCTGCTTGATTAACCAGTACCTCTTCTCATATGACCCAAAACGACTTTTAAATCTCAAAATCATCCATATGGTTGAAGATGTTGAAGACTTCCTCCAATTTCCATGGGGGAAGGTGTCCTTTAGATTCACCATGAGGGGTCTTGACCAGGACATGAAACACCACAGGTCCGTATATATGTCCAGGAAAGGGAGTGGAGTTACTAATTCTTTTGCTTATAACGTGTATGGGTTTGTACTAGCACTACAAGTGTGGAGCTATGAGATCATTCAAAACTTGGTCCCTAAATTCGCCACAAGGAAAGACGTTGATGGCCCTTTTCGCCCAAGGATACTGTTGTATCAATCGAAAAGGAAGAATACATTTCAGGAGATGCAATCTGCCTTTAACAGCGCTGTGTTTTCTAAGATGCAAGAGTCCTCCGAGGAGACGAGTTTGTACAGTGGGGAGGATTTTGAACACATTAACAATTCATACGATGATTTGTTTGAGGGAGTTACTGATGGGGGAAAAAAGAGAAAGGCTGATGAAGATGTTGCTGAAGATGATGATGATGAAGATGTTGATGAAGAACCTACTACTGTCCAACCTTCCAAGAGGAAAAGGAATGTTGAATATGATGATATATCCCCCCCAGCAAAGCAGCCATCAAGCGTCGTAGCCTGCGTAACATGAGTCCCCCATCCGCAACTTCAACACCTCCATCATCACCTCCACGTGAACCTGCACCGGCATCTCATGTTCAGATAAAGGATGCCAAAGTGATAAAGAAGGATGTCGAAGAGATAAAGAAAGATGTCGAAGAAATCAAGAGAGACATAAGAGACATCAAATTGAATCAACAAAACTACTTTACGAGGTTTGAAAAGATGATTCTCAGTTTAAGCAACCAGTTCGCCAGCCATGTCACCAACCAGGTAATTCTGTTAGAGCTTTCTGTTTTTTACTACTTTATGTCTTTGACGCGGCTGCTTGACGCAGCTGCTTGCTTGACGCAGCTGCTTGCTTGACGCAGCTGCTTGCTTGACGCAGCTGCTTGACGCAGCTGCTTGACGCATCCTTAATTTAAATTCTTTTCACTTTTGTAGCAGGAGCAGAAGGAGAATGACATCGGTCTGAATGACAATCGTGACAATGAAGAGGAAGAAAAGCAGAATCATATTCGTGTTGAAGAAGAGGAAGAAAAGCATATTGACATTCGTGACGAAGAAGATGAGAATGCCATTGGTCTGAATGACATTCTCGATGAAGAAGATGAGCAAAAGGAGAATGAGAAGGTTAATAATGTTGAATTGGAGCAAGACAATGTTGAATTGGAGCAGAAGAAGATTGAGAATGAGATTGTTGAGGATCCGCCGATAGAGAATGTTGAGGCTGTTGTCGAGAAAGAGGCCGTTGTCGAGAAAGAGGTCGTTGTTGAAGAAGGGGAGAAGAAAGAAGAAGGGGAGATTGAAGAAGAAGGGGAGAAGAAAGAAGAAGTGGAGAAGAAAGAAGAAGGGGAGAAGAAAGAAGAAGGGGAGATTGAAGAAGAAGTGGAGAAGAAAGAAGAAGTGAAGAGAAAACCTATACAAAAGACTTTTAAGAAAAAGGTTGGGAAGAAGAAAGACGAAAATGACGAAGATGAACTGGAAATAGTGAATACTCCTCCTCCTCTTCCTAAGAAAGTCATATTGGTCACGCGAAGGAATAGGAGGCCGAAGAATGATCCAGATTTCACCGACCCCAATCTGAAACAGCCCAAGTTAAAAGATCCTATCACCGTCAATCCACTTCTAAAATATGACGATCAACTTCTTCATCAATTGCAAACATGGCTTAAAGATCCAAACACTGACAACAACAAAATTGAGCTCCATACTATATTAGGTGATAAGGCATTATTTCGCCGAATGCTAAAAAGGTTCACCTGGCTGACTGATGATGTAAGTAATATTTATGTTAGAATAATTTTAGATTTGCAGATTGTATTTTAAATGTGTTTCTCTTGTGTAGGAAATCGATGCAGGTTGCTTCATTCTGAGAAGAAGAGCTTGGGTATATCCAAAGACATATAAGAAGAACTTCTTTATTGGAGATTGTTGGCTCCACACCAGGTTCACTGCTGAGTACGTTGCGTTTAACAAAAGTCGTATTGAGTTTGACATTGAAAACTTTTTCGAATACTTCTTGGGCGATGAAAGCAACTATAGGAATAGTTGGAAAGTATGCGATGATATATATATTCCTTTGAACATCAAAGACGTCCACTGGATACTTTGTGTTGTCCGTCTACAGCAATGGCGCGTAGACGTATATGACTGCGATCCTGGATGTTATGCTAATCTTGATGAGTTTGTGCTACCGATGTGCCAAATGATTCCGGTTATATTTGACAAGGCATTGCCTCTTGAAGATAAACAAAGATTTCCCCTGCTCAACCCTGATTCCGTTTTGCCATACACAAGACGTCCAGAGTCAGAAGTTCCCAAAGCAACTAAGAGTGGAGATTGTGGTGTATTTGTACTAATGTATATTGAGTACTTGACTGTAGGTCTGAATCTAGAAGAAGTGACCTCAAATGAGATGAAAGCTTGGAGAGAAAAGTGGGCAGTGAGGTTATTTCATGGAATTGTAGATCCATAGGTTATTTATGAAACTTTTGTACTGTACTGATATCAAATTTTTGTAATGTTAATCTCAAACCTTTGTAATATGGTTGATTTAATGATATAAAATGTTGTTTATGATATATATGTTATTGTAATTAATTAAATGCCTGAAGTACACAGTTATATAAATCATGTCTAATGTAATAGGTTCTGCACTAATGTAAACCATGTTTCGTCAAGCAGCTGCGTCAAGCAGCTGCGTCAAGCAGTTTCGTCAAGCAGCTGCGTCAAGCAGTTTCGTCAAGCAGCTGCGTCAAGCAGTTTCGTCAAGCAGCTGCGTCAAGCAGCTGCGTCTAGAAAAACACTTGGTACAAAAACCCTGTCCCTGTATTACATTCACCAGAAAACTACAAAAACACCAGAAAATACCAGAAAACAACATTAACACCATTAACAATACAATACACTTTACTGAATCCTTGAATCTTGAATCCTTGATGCAAAAACAACATTAACACCTCCACACAAGACATTTGGTAATAAGTCTACAAAAACAACATTAACACCACAACACAACACTAACAAGTTCATTCTAAGCTAATGGCTCGTAAGATTGAGTTGATGGCTCGTAGAGCTGAGATGAGGGCTCGTACAGTTGAGATGATGATGGCTCATTCTGCTGAGATGATGAGGGCACATGCTGCTGAGTTGATGAGGGCTCATTCTGCTGAGATGATGAGGGCACATGCTGCTGAGATGATGAGGGCTCATGCTGCTGAGATGATGCTCTTGCTCTTGCGGTAGACGGTGCAGGCATCACTGCTTTGCATGTTGCTCTATTATGTCCTAGACCTGCACATGAACTGCATCGTCTCGGGACCTTACGGACCTCACCTTGGGATGTCCTACGTTTAGTTTGTGGCCGACCTTTCTTAACCTTCACAGATGGTTTTAGACACACGCGTTGTTTGATAATATCGGGAAGATCCCAATTCTCTTCATCACCAACCGGATAACATGTCTCCGCATATGCATTCAACCAAGATACAGTTGTATAATACCTATGAGAAGGAAAATAAAACGATTAAAAATAGGTTAAATAAATAAGTTCAAAACGATTAAATACCTTGAGCATAAGTCGTAAGGAACCACATTCCTGTGACGGGCAGCAGCCAGTGCATGTGTACAAGGAAGACCGGAGACTTCAAATACCCTACAAGTGCAGTCCTTGTCCTTCAAATTGACTTTATAATGTGCCTCATTATCATGCACATACAACTCAAATCGGTTAAGGGATGATACGGTATAGAATCTTGCTTTCTCAAAACCATCACATAATAACTTTTCATACGTTGGAGATAAAAATTCTTGGTGGTTGGACGCTTTTTCTCTTCTATCATTAAACCACCCTTGTAATGTTGTTCTTAAAAACTCAAGCATTGCTGAAATTGGATACTTTCTGGCTTCCCTGCACTGACTATTCAAACTCTCTGCATAATTGCTTGTGAGTTGATTGTATCGTTTACCGGGGAAATATGCTCTACTCCATCTTTGAAACCCAATCTCTTCCAAATAGGCAGCAATCCTATGATCTTTAACCCTGATCTTGTCAAAAAACCGATTAAATTGGAGGATAGTGTACGCACGAGAAGCCAAATCAAACTCGACATGACAATTATCAGTTTTGAATTTGGCATTAATATTCATCTTTATGTGATATGTGCACGCACCGTGGTCTGCTTCTGGAAAAACAGCACACAAGGCATTGGCTATACTTGGGTGTCTATCGGATACGAAGACGAGATCATCAACTAATCCAATTGCTTCTCTAAGTTTTTGCATGAAATAAGTCCACGAGTTATTATTCTCTGAATCAACAACGCCAAATGCAACAGGATACAGTTGCTCATTGGCATCCAATGCAACAGCCACCAATAATTGACCTCCCACCTTGTGCTTGAGAAAACTTGCATCAACACACAATACGGGACGACAGAAGGCTTTGAAACCCCTAATTGAGAGGCCTAGAGACATGAACATATATTTGAAGTGCCCGTGCTCGTCTGTCTGAATATCTGTTATGGTACCCAGATTATTCTTCTCCAACATGTATAGGTATGAAGGCAATTTTCCATAGGAATCCTCTACCGTTCCTCGCACCGCCGTTAAAGCCGTTTCCCTTGCCCTCCAAGCCTTATTATAAGTCAAAAACATCCCATAATCTGGCTACATGTCTTCAATTATTTTTTTAGGCAAGTGGTTATGGTGATGGTCCATGTACTTACCCTTCATGCACTGCCCAATAACCCATGCCGGTGTTTGCATTTTTTTTCCGGCCTCGACAAAACTGAGCATGAGTGTTGTCGATTGAATTTCCGAATCTCAAACATCTCGGAAAACTTACCTTTCACAGCACGTAAGCTCCACTTGCATGTCTCATCCATACATTTCACATACCAAAGATGTTTTCGAGACTTTTTCACTTTGAATTCAAAATGATAAGTCATCGCATATTTATATAGCGTCAGTTGAAGTTCTTTTTTAGTATCAAATAACGTACCGACTTCCAATACGGTTTCACTAGTTAACGCCAATGCAAATGAAGGGTCTGTCGGTGATACGTCTGTAGGATCTGTCGATGGTGTACCCATTGACGCTCTTGCACTAGATGGTGTACCCATTGACGCTCTTGCACTAGATGGTGTACCCATTGACGCTCTTGCACTAGATGGTGTACCCATTGACGCTCTTGCACTAGATGGTGTACCCATTGCTCTTGCACTAGATGGTGTACCCATTGGTGTAGGTATTGACCGGTGCGGCGTGCGTGCAACTGCTGATGCAGGACTAGTAGTAGCTTGGAAATCACTAACCCGTTCATAATTAAAGTCAATAACGCGTTCATGATTAATCAGTTCATGATGAGCCCGTTCATCATCTTCTCCTCCTCCTTCATTATCACTTTCAAATAAAATCTGTTGAGAAACAACTCGAGAAACAACGCCGGGTATACTTTTTTGAGTAATGATTGGTAGTGTAGTATCTTGACTTGGGTACTTCTCTACTAATGAGACACAAAGTGGTGACGAAGATGACGAACTTCGACCCGATATCAACCGTGATAAATACATGCCCACATCTTTATCTCCCTCAATAACAACAGGGGGAAGTTTTGCAGAAGGATCATACATGACTTTAATCACTAAATCATATGCAGACTTTTGCACGTTAATCGTCTCATAGATTGTATCAACTAATTGAGCAAATGTAGTACATTGAGGTATATCCATGGTTTTGCATGATTGTGCAGAGAAAGACCTGGTACCATTGGCTGCAATTTGCCACTCTCCATTGTACACAACAAATACGTCAGCAAATACTTCAGCTGCAATTGAAAAAATTATAGTATCAATCGAGAGACACCGTAACAATGAAATGCAAGTAATAGTTATAAATGGTCTGGGGTGCGTTACGCATCTGCGTAATGCAACTACGTGACGCAACTGCGTTACGCAACTACGTGACGCAACTGCGTTACGCACCCGGTTTCCGTCGCGACGGTGGCATTCCACCTACTCATTACCTAATCACTACACCCTAACAAACAAAGCAATCCAAGAGATAAATGAAGAAGGAGAAGAATACCTGTAGCAGCAGAAAGAGACATGGTGAAGGAAGAGAGGATTCCGCCGTCGTCTTCGTCGGTCGGTGGTTGGGTTTTTTAGAGAGAAGGAGGAGAAGGGAAGTGAAGAAAGAGAAGAAGAAAGAAAGAATGAAAAGAACTGATATTTTTTTTATTATATAGTAAGGGCATTGTGGACTTTTCACAATGCCCTCAGGTGCGTCACGCAACGGGAGGGTGCGTGACGCAACGGGGGTATTTTCGGCAGAAAAATGTTTGGGGGTCACCAGCGCTATAAAAATTATCCCCCCGCACCATCGGCTATTAGGCCTTATTTTGGGGTCATTTCCTCAAATTTCCCCATGTCTACAACAAAAATGGGTTTTATTATAAAATAAATAATAATTTTATATGATTTGAGTTTCATGAATTTTTTATGTTTTTTTTTCGATTATTGAAATTATTATTTTTATTTTTTAATATAAAAGGTTAACATGATCTCACCTACTCATTCAATAATATTGGATTATATTATATTAATTAATTTATGCCTAAGACCATCTTCAACCTACAAACTCATTATTAAAACCTAAAATGTCACATCAACATTAATTCATCTCCAACCCAAAAAATGGTTAGTTCGATACTACATGTACTGATAGTGCATGTATCCATTAATAAAGTGGCACATGTACAAAGACAAAAAAATTGACAAATTAGAGAGATGATGCTTTACTTTTGTGTATAGGTGTCACTTCATGAGTGGGATACAAATAGTGTCTTTACATGTAGCATCGAATTAACCCAAAAACTCATTTCTAAACTCAAAAAAATATTATTAGAATATTCATTTCTTACACTAACATCTTAACTTTATTAATATTATCTATATATTTATCAACTTTACATATTTAATTCCAATCCTTTTTTATTCCTTTAATAAAATTAAGATAAAATTAATTATATATATTTTCACGGATAATTGCTTCTTTTTTTTTTATGTATTTTCCATGTTTATTCATACGGTTTAAAATTATAAATTTATAATCTGTAAAATTTAAGTTATAAAATATAACGTAAAAATATAAAATAAATTAGATAAATTTTTGTAAGTATAATACAATTTAATGATTTAATTATACATTTAAAAATATTATAATTTTTTATCTTAAAATTAAAAATTGAAGGACCAATTAAATGTTTCAAATAATTTATATAAACAAGTTTAATATTTAAATTAATATAATTATATATTTCAAGGACTTAATTAACATTTTATAAAAAATATGATGTAGAGTGAACAAGAACTACGCATATATGCATTTATTTTTACATTTTGGGTTAGTTGGATGCTACCCATACAGGTAGTGACTTAATCCAATTATTAATTGACACATGTGACTCTTTAAATTCCTTTCTCTCACACTTTAACTCATAAATTATGGTTTGAGAATTTAAAGGAGAAAATAATATATTAAATTATTTTATATATTTTTTTACTAAAAATAACATAATTATTTTATATCATTATTAATTAATTATATATTAAATTATTATATATATTTTGTTACTAGTAATAATATAATAATTTTAATATATCACATTAATATTATTTATTATTAATAAAATATAAATATTATATATATTTTTGTACGGATAATTTTAATATGCATTAAATTATTATATATATATATATATATATATATATTTAATAAGAACAAGATAATAATTTTAAAATATATATTATAATTAAATATATATCACATTAATATTATTTACTAGTGACATAAAAATTATAATATAAAATTTATAAATTATTATTAATTAAATATATATTACATTAACATGTTGTTGAGAATTTAAAGGAGGAAATTATATATTAAATTATTAAATATTTTTTAGGAGGTATAACATAATAATTTAAAATTATTATATATATATATATATATATATATATATATATATATATATATATATATATAACACATTTACATGTCATTAGATATCTTAATAATTTTTTTAAATTATTTTGTTATTTTTCATAAAAATATATAAATAATAATTTAATATATATGTATATATATATATATATTTAATTAATAATAATTTAAGATGATTATGTTATTTTAATAAAAATAAAATATATAATAATTTAATATATCATTTCTTTCTTTAAATTTTCAACCATAGTTAAGTTAAGTTTATGAGTTAAGCGTGAGAAAAAGAAATTTAAAGAGTGAAATGTCTCATAATTGGATTCAGACACTACATGTATGGGTAGCATCAAACCAACCCTCATTTTGTAGGTCAGGGCCGTTCAATTTGAGCAAAAATTGAAGTTGCTTTTGCATTTGCAGTCCGGTTAGAGAAGCCCTAGATGTGTTAGTTTTCTTATTTTCATTTTATATAGTATATTATCTTGTTTAAACAACAAATTTCACTAAAAAATAACTATACTTATTATATATTTTTTATTTATTTAGAAAGTTTGCATAATACTCTAATTTTTATTAGGAATTCAGACTTTTTGTCACTAAAAAAAGACTTATATATATATATATTAACTATCTTCATAAATTATTCTCATAATAATATATAATAATTTGATTATGGATCACAGCATCTTCATATAAGATAATTATTGACACAAGTCAAGAAAAACAAATTATGAAATTAAGAGAACTATAAAAATAATAAAATTATTAATTAATTAGTTTAAAATATATTAATTAATTTGTATTTGTAGTGAAACTCCCATACAAAGATATAAACTTCAACAATATTACCTTAAACAGTTTTATATCCTTTTCAAGTTCTTAACCAGAAACATATTGTATTTTGTTTTTTATCTCAAAACAAAAATTGTAATGTATTGTATTGTTTTAGAATATTATAAAGATTGGTCAAAGTTTTCTTTCCACAAAATTATAATTATTTTGATGATTATACAGATCAAGTATTTGATCTTATCCTAATCCTATTATTTATATCAAAAGTTGATATTTTTCATGATTTACTTCATTAATATTAAGATGAAATATCTTTATATAGGAGTCTTAAATAATAAATATTAGTGTCATCCACACACACCTTTATAGTTTCTTGTGATGATCAATTCCATAATATAAAATACTTCTAAATTCAAAATATAATATTTTCCATTATAACAAATACCCATAATTGTTGAAATATGCAAATTATGCTGAATCAATAATTTTTTTTATCAACACGCAATTAATGTGTTTCCTTTGTGGTGGGTACATGCAATATGTTGACTATGAGTGATTTTTTTCTAACGGATTTATTATATTTAAATAATTACATAAGAAAATAAGTAGGATGATAATTTGAAACCGCCCTGCAAAAATCGAACCGAAACCAAACGGAGATGGGGCGGGGTTTGTATTTGTGTCCCCCGTCCCGGCCCGCCCCGATTCTGCCCCGAACACCATAAACATAATTAAATATATTAAAATCACCAGTATATTTATTTATTCACTATATTTTATAAGAATAGTAAGTTATTTCTTTATAATAATATAAAATTTTAATATATTATATTAAAAAATTTATTTATATAATTTTGTTGTATAATTTTTAACTGTGTCCCTCGGAATTCCCCGAAACCAAAAAAATCGAACAAGACAGGGATGATATTAAAAAAAAAATTCAAAATTAAAATGGGGTAAAAATTGTATTCCCATCCTAAACCGCCCCGTTACCTCCCTAAAAATAAATCATAAAAATACATTGCAATAATGTGAATCAGACTATAGTATATAGAGAAGTTATCTTGAATTGATAATTTTCCTTTTTCTCTATAGTGACCGAGCCCACTCTTCCTCCCGTTGTGGAAAGACGAAAAAGGCAGTAGATAAGTTAAACTAACTTTTATATTATTTTTAAAATTAAAAAAAAAAAAAAGGTAAATAATGTTTAAATGCATGAATTATTAAATTATTTATCTTCCTTAACCCTAAACCATCGGAAAATAAACCTCAACTAACCATATTCCTATAAGATAATTCATCCAAAGATTGAATCTTTAGGTTTATAAATTGTTTGATTTCACTAAACCCACAAATTCTATAAATAAATCCTCTTCGATCTTATCATCTTCAAGTTTCAGTTTCAGTAGAGAGAGGAGAGAGAATAATTATGGGTAATGGCCTTGAGCTACTCCGATTTACCGTCCATGTTATCAAAGGCCAATGGTTTTCACTTTTCGCATCTTTTCTAATCATGGCCGGAGCAGGAGCCACTTATCTTTTTGGAGTTTACTCCAAAGAAATCAAATCCTCTCTAGGTTACGATCAAACCACCCTCAATCTTCTCGGATTCTTCAAAGATCTAGGAGCAAACGTCGGAGTTTTGTCCGGTCTCATCGCCGAAGTAACTCCGACATGGTTTGTTCTCTTAGTCGGCGCCTCCTTAAACTTCGGTGGTTACTTCATGATATGGTTAGCCGTCACCGGAAAAATTGCCAAACCCAAAGTCTGGCAGATGTGTATGTATATATGTATCGGAGCTAATTCTCAGAATTTCGCTAATACCGGCGCTCTCGTCACCGCCGTCAGAAACTTCCCGGAAAACAGAGGTGTTATGTTAGGTCTTTTAAAGGGTCTTACTGGATTGAGCGGCGCTATTATGACACAGATCTATTTAGCTATTTATGGTAACGATTCGAAATCGTTAATCCTTCTTATTGGTTGGCTTCCGGCGGCTATTTCTGTCATATTTGTTTATACTATTCGTGATATGAAGACTGTTAGACGGCCGAATGAACTTGGAATCTTTTATCAGTTTTTGTATGTAACAATTGTATTAGCTTTGTTTATCATGATCATGACTGTTGCTGAGAAATTGGTTTCTTTTCCTAAAGCTGCTTATGCTGGAAGTGTAACTGTTGTATGTGGGTTACTCTTTGTACCTCTGTTAATCGCCATTAGAGAAGAGAAAATAACATGGAAAGAAAAGAAGATGAAGAAAAACTCCGGTGAACCCAATTCAATCGCCGTCGTGGAGTATCAAACCCAGAAACCGATTGCTTCGCCGGAGGAAAAACAGAGGTCTTGTTTTGCTAACATATTTGATAAACCGCCTAGAGGAGATGATTACACTATTCTTCAAGCTCTTATTAGCACCGACATGCTTATCCTGTTTTTAGCCACTCTTGGTGGGTTGGGTTCGAGTCTAACCGCGGTTGATAATTTGGGTCAGATTGGAGAATCATTAGGATACCCACAAAAGACAATCAAGACATTTCTTTCACTATTAAGTATATGGAACTACTTCGGTCGGATTTTCTCAGGATTCGTTTCTGAAACCCTTTTAACCAAATACAAATTTCCAAGACCTTTAATGATGACACTAGTCCTAATCCTCTCCTCCGTTGGCCATCTTCTAATCGCGTTCCCAATCCCTGGCTCAGTCTACATGGCCTCAATCATAATCGGGTTCTCATTTGGGGCTCAATTGCCTCTTTTATTCGCCATCATATCGGAATTGTTCGGACTTAAATACTATTCAACTTTGTTTAACTGTGGGCAGTTGGCTAGCCCGCTTGGGTCTTATCTGTTGAATGTGAAATTGACAGGGACGATGTATGATAGGGAGGCTGTGGCGGATCTTAGCCGGAAAGGGTTGAGTCGGTCGGCGGGAACGGAATTGACTTGTATTGGAACTCATTGTTATAGGTTGTCTTTTGTGATATTGGCGGCGGTGACGTTTTCAGGTGCTCTTGCTTCTTTGATTTTGGTGGCAAGAACTAGGGAGTTTTATAGAGGTGATATTTACATGAAATTTAGGGATCGGGAAGTGGCGGCTATGGCCGATTCCGGCGCCGGTGATGTAGAAATTCCGCCGCCGCCGCCGACCAAGAAATGATATTACCATTTTTTTTTCTTTTTCTTTTTGATTAATTATATGCATAATTATTATTATAATAATAATTATTATTATTATTATTATTATTATTATGTAAAACATGTTTGTGGGTAAGTCGACACGCTTAGAAAATAACACTAATCAGTCAACATTATGGGCTCATCATCGCACATGCTTTCTCTCTCAAGTACTCTTAATTTTAGGTTTTGTTTTTTAAATATACAATATTTATTATATTTCAATGCTACAATCCTAGTTTAAATTAAGATTTAAATCTTAAATCCGTGAACCCGCAAATTGGATAGCAAAATACTGTGAATTTTTTTTATTTTTCTGTATATTTTAGTATCACTGGAAAACCTTCTTTATAATGACATTATATTTTCCTTTTAACTAAATTAAAAATAATTGATTGAAAAAAAAACATAAATTTTACTTTAGTTATTGTTATATGTTAGGCCTGGTTCGATTAATTAAGGTTTTTTAAAAAATTTAGAGGGAGAAAAAAATAATGATCGGTGATTATTTTGAGGAGGTTATGATTATTTTTAGTAAAAAAATTTAAAGGGTATTGATATATATGAATAAAATAAAAAATAATAATTTAAAATATATGATATTTTAATATTTTGATTAATGAAATGAGTTATTAGGTTGTTGAGAAATAATTGATTGAAAAATTGATTTTTGTTAAGTTTTTTAAAAAACCCAAAGAGAACGAAATATTAGGGTTTTGCATTTTATTTTGTTTTCAAAATTTCATGTAAAGACATGAAATATAACCAAAACAAATCTCATTTCTTTAGCCATTTGAGTATTTTGTAAGAACAATAATATTATATAAACTAGTGTGTATTCCGTGCATTTGCACGAGTGATAATATAAAAAACCGTGAAAAAAATATTACGGTAAAATTTTTATGGGCGGGTCAACCCATAATCCGACCCAAGTATCTATTTACTCTCACATATATCCAAATTAACCACAGCTCTCGACCCGGTAATTCAGATACTTTAAAAATTAAGCATCATTATATATATAGATTAGTTAGTTAAAAACTTAAACTTATATTGTTAAAATGTCACGCGTTTATCAAACTTTGAGTTGAATTTAAAATATAAAGTGTTATTAGTCTAGTTGGTTAAAAGGTTATACTTGTTTTGTTAGGTTGCAAGTTCAAACCATATTTATAGCATTTTTATTTTTATTTTTAACCGTTTTAAGTTTATGGGCGGGTCAACCCACAATTCGACCCAAGTATCCATTTACTCTCACATATATCCAAATTAACCACAGCTCTCGACACGACAATCCAGACACTTTAAAAATTAAGCATTATTATATATATATAGATTAGTTAGTTAAAAAGTTGAACTTATATTGTTAAAATGTCACGCGTTTATCAAATTTTGGGTTGAATTTAAAATATAAAGTGTTGTTAGTCTAGTTGGTTAAAAGGTTGTACTTGTTTTTGTTAGGTTGCAAGTTCGAACCATACTTATAGCATTTTTAATTTTATTTTTAATCGTTTTAAGTTTATGGGCGGGTCAACCCACAATCCGACCCAAGTATTCATTTACTCTCACATATATCCAAATTAACCACAGCTCTCGACCCGGCAATCCGGACACTTTAAAAATTAAGCATCATTATATATATATATATATATATATAGATTTAAGGATGGATTCACTAAATAAACTTTGTATGTATTTTTTTTTTCTTCTAATGAATAAAAGCATATTCTAGATCATCTACATTTAACCAAATATAAGACATATAAGGATTAGTGGGATAAATTATGATTTGATGGAATATATATAATTATTTAATTTATTTGTTAATTGAAATGAAGGGAAAGAGTTGAAAAGTACCAAACAACTTTAGAATAAGATCAAAACTAGGCCCACTTGTTGGTATACAGCATGTGTTGTGTGAATTGTTTGAAAACAAACTTTGTCTATATTTTAATTCTTTCCTAATCTCATTTGTAGCCAATTACGGCCTAATTTGATTCCAAAAACCGCAATTTCTTGGTACAGGTTATTTAAATAATGATTGAAAAAGACTAAATAATTTAAGCTGAAATTTAATTATGCATTTGAGCTGAAAATAAAGTTATAATTTCTTGTTTAATCAATTTAGTAAGCCTCAAAACTCAGGTATCATCTATATACTAACGAGCAAAATAAATTATAAATAAATTTGAGCAAATAACCTGCAGGTAGAGTCCAAGTTCAAGACATACAAAATTATTTTATATAAAATTTACCGCATTCAAGATGGTTTTGGCTATTGCAATTTTTTTTAAGATTCATGATTGTATAAGAAATAAACTCCATAGCAATAATGGGCTCATAGTTATAAATAAGCTATCAAACAATGAGCATTTATCAGATTTATTCAAAATGGTGGAAAATAACTAACTTTAAGAAATCCACAATCTAAAGTGATTTTAGAACCTAACAATCTAATCAATTGAATGAGTATTTTTTTTTTAACAATAACAACAAAAACAAAATAATGCTCCAGCCGAATTATATAATATTTTAACCGCTTATGATAAAATGAGCATAGTTATTGTAGTGTGAATGGAAAGTTGTGATTCAAAGTACCAATTTTGTTTGTTTAGCTAAAAGTTCATTTGATATATATAAATTTTTTTATTATAATTATTGAAGTTAGCTAGAACCAATGTAATATATATATATATATATATATATATATATATATATATATATATATATATATATATATATATATATATATATATATATATATATATATATATATATATATATATAATAATATTTATTTTTTGTATGAATTATTATATTCAAAATCATATAATAATTCAAAATCATATAAGTCGAAATAGTTAAATAATAAAACTAAAATATAAGATTTTTATCTTCTAGTTATAATATATTTTATGTTCGTCTTTGAAATTTGTTGGAAAAGTTAACAGCATGATATAAAATTTTATAGAAAATTTATGAGATGTTTTGATCGAGAATGATTCCACCATTCAAAAAGAGAGGAATATTCATAAGGAGAATATCTAGACAATATGTGTGATAAATCTCTTTTTATTTCTCAATTACTCTTTTTTTTTACTTTCACTCTAGTACTAGTAACTTTTATTTTATTATATATCTTTTATAAAATTGGTTAACAAAAAAAAATATTATATCTTATGTAATGTTGATAATCGTTAAAAAAAAAAAATTTAAGTTATAAATATTTTTACATCATGATGTCCATAATCTTTCCTAGTGAACCACATCATTTCAAATAATAGTGCATTATCATTTTAACCTAAAATAATAGTATTGATAGAAAGAAAATTAATATTATTCAAAATAAAAATATTTTATAACATTAATTTGAGCGTCGAGTAATTTAAATAGCTCATTTTCTGACTGAAACTTGAGTTTGATATAAAATGAAATCGGAATGGAAAATATTTAACTAAAATAAATATACAAAATTTACGAGGATACTTTTCATATTACTTGATTTCGAAAAACCAACTTTAATTTGATGCGTCTATTTTAGAAGCATTTGTGATACACAAGTTTTGGAATGCTGACGGTTAAGTTAATTTGTCATCGAAATCACAATTTTAATAGAGTTCATATTCTTTTAACCATTTTTTTTTTAAATTACAAAGATATTACAATTTTTTTAAAAATACTAAGAAACTAACCTCTAAAAAGAATCATCTCTGAAATCTTAAATTATAAATAACAAATCTGATACATACAAAAGATGAACATTATATACATTTATATTAACCATCAATCACAAACCAACCTTTAGACCAATCAACTACCAATTTCAATAATTATAATCAACAAATTGTGGAAGATGACATGTTTAACCTTTAGACCAATTGTCTTTAGACCAATTGTGATTGAAGAATTATTTTTTATAATTTTGTCCATTCATGTAGCATACTATATTTTGTAAACTAATAAAATTTTAAAAATTTGAATTTTTGAAATTTTGAATTTTTTTAATAAAATTAAAAATTATATTTCTCTTTTTATTAATAAGCTAAAATTATTATTTTTTTAGCATAAAAATATTATTTATCCTATCCTGTCAAATATAAAATGTAGACTAAAAAAATTTATTTATTTTTATTTATATATCACAAATTAAGTTTAAAAAAAGATTGTTATATATATTATATAATTTTTAAAAATTGTACAGATATATAATTATATATGTTATAAAATAATTAATACAATTAGAATTATTATTATTATATATAACTATTTGTTAAGAAAATCTATAAAAAAAATTTAAAAGTTAAAAAAATCAAATTAAAAAAGAGAGTTAAACTAATAATATATATAATAAATATGTAGAGAATTAAAAAAATATTAATATAAAAATGTAATAAATAATAAAATAAAATATTTAAATTGGTTGTTATATATATAATATATATAATTATATATATTATAAAAAATTAATATATATATATATATATAATATTTATTAAAAAGAATATAAAATAAAGTTAAGAAGATAAATAACTTTTTATATACTATTTTTTAAGTTTAATAATTAATTATGTATTTAATAATTATATATATATATATATATATATTTTCTTTTTTATTAAATAAAAATAATTTTAAAAAAAGAGAGAGTTTTGGTATAAGGTCGAATCGAATTTATGATAAAAAAAATGGATCCGACTTGTTTACCTAGTGAGGTCAACTATTAAGTAGTATGAATTGTTTTATTCATCAAAATATTCAAATTGAAATAAGTAACTACCAACTTGTCCACACTTTTAGGGCTATTCCATGTTCCCTTCAATTTTATTCCCTTCAATTTTACTCAGATTCTAGATCTGGTTGTTCAATCCTGATCATTTTTTTTTATGTGAGTAGCTTGTGTAATCTCTTTCTCTAGGCAACTGTTTGACCAAATCAAGACTTTACTTATATATATATATTATATATATATATATATATTATATATATATATATATATATATATATATATATATATATATATATATATATATATATATATATATATATGAAATGATTAGGTGAAAGAATTTGGTGAGGGAATGACTTAGTATAATCTGAAAAAATTAAATAATTTCTCTCTTTTCTCTCTTTCCTCTCACTTTTACATTTTACAACCGGTGATGTCAAGTCATTCCCTCATCAAATTCTCTCTCTATCTCTCCTCATATATATATATATATATATATATTTTTATGATTTTTCGTAACTTTAATGTAACTTTTTCTCGTAAACGATTTCAAATGCTTTATTTTATGAAATTATTTTTTCGTAACTTTTGAGTTTTAAAGAATTTCTTGTTAAGGTGTTGCAAAACCCATGAGGTTTCACTTATTGTGGGATCGAAATTAATGGTTAGTACTCAAGATATGTTGTAACACATCAATGGTTTAGATTGGATGTTCACATCCTTATCAAATTTGGCATTTGACCTAACCCTGCAATAAAGCGGACACTAGATAAGCTCAGTTAACCACTGGGCTAGGACAGACTCATCTCAAGGGGCACGACAGCCCATTGAATTTAGAATTAAAAATATGAGCATTTTTTATTTTCGTAAAATATGATAGTTTGCTAACTTGTAAAACTTATAAAATTGTTTATTTATTTATATTCTAGACATGGCTAAACATCTCAAGGTCGGTAGTTCATTGGCCTTGACCTTTAAGCTACCTTGTTGATATGATTTCAACTACTTTTGTTTGACTATCTTGATAATTCACAAGCTTCAACAAGATTTTGTTGGTTCTCATTCATTTGATTTTTTTTTTCTAAATTAAGTTGTAGTTGAAAGAATATAATGATACCTAATTGTGTAAAAATACCTTTACCTATCATAAGTTTTTAATGTTTATTAATGAAATTTTGATAACTAGCCTAATATCTTTGTGTTGCAAGGATAAATAAAATTCACATTTACAAAGTTGAAATAGACAATACTCACACTTTGTCATCGTCATCATCATTATCGTTTTCATCGCCTTTATCATCTTTTCCGTCGACAATATCTATGGTCTGAACATGAGGGGCTTCAGGACAATCTAGTGGTCGTCTAACTCCTCTCATTCAACGTTGATTTTTTTATTCATAAAAAAAGAAAAACATTATAACAAATTTGATAAGGAGACATTTATTTAACTTTTTCTCGTTAATTCACTGATTTTACCCTCATTTCTCGGTCAACCAAAATTATCATTTCTTACATAATAGACATCTCATATTGCTAATCTTGTAACCTCATTTTTGCACTCAACTATCTCAACGGTACCAACATCTTTTAATTTTACTTTTGACAAACTAACAATCTTATCATATCATTAACATCTTTACCTTAACTTTTTCGGTAGACCAACAATCTCATCATATCATTAACATCTTTATCTTAACTTTTTCGGTAGACCAATAATCTCATCATATCATTAACATCTTAACTTAACTTTTTCGGTAGACCAATAATCTCATTCCACTAGTAAAAAAAACAGGCATCAGTAAGGACTAACGCCGTTACAGAAACCACAAAACATCGTTACTATTAATCTTCAGTAACGACACATAACGCCATTACGGTTCGTTACAGACATGTACGTTACAGATACTTATGAATTATTAGTAACGGTTATTCAACACCGTTACTGATAAAGGTATCTGTAACGACTTTAATACCGTTACGCTTATTTTTATCTGTAACGACACTGTTAAGGAAGAACCGTTACTAATATACTTATCTGTAACGGCATTGTAAAGGAACAACCGTTACTAATATTATTATTATCTGTAACGACACTATCAAGAAAGAACCGTTACTAATATCATTATCTGTAACGACACTAATAATAAAGAACCGTTACTAATATCATCATCTGTAACAGCACTGTTAAGAAAGAACTGTTACTAATATATTAATCTGTAACGGCGTTTTCAAGGAAGAACCGTTACTAATGTATATACTTGTAACGGTATTGAGAATGACAAAACCGTTACAAATAGTTTTTATATTTCATTTTTATTTTAATTATTATGAATACCTATAATCCAAAAATAGACGAATTTCATAATCCAAAATACCCAAAAATCATAATTCAAAATACTCAAATATCATAATTCAAAATACTCAAATATCATAATTCAAAACACCCAAATATGATAATCAAGTAGGAGGTGGAGGATAGGGAGGAAGGCCACCGGGAAACATAGATAACATCATTGCCATCTGATTCTTCATCTGAACCATTTCTTCCCTCATTTGATCACGCTCAGCCTCAGAACGTAGTCTCTCTTCCTCAGAACGTTTTCTCGCTTCCTCAGAACACAGTCTCTCAGCCTCGCAATGCTGTCTCTTAGCCTCAATCACTTTACGTGACATTTGTCTCTCAGCCTCAACCTCTTCACGTGACAGTCGTCTCTGAGCCTCATTCTCCTCTCGCAGCTCTATCTTCTCTACTTCACGCTCCTCTCGAAACTTCTTCATCTCCAATTCACGTTCCTCTCGCATTTTGCGCATTTCTTCCTGTAGAACCAGGTTGTCCTCGCGTAATTGTTGAGTGTCTATGCGATGACTGCTCGAAGAACCCCAAGCATTTTCTCTAAACAATGTGGGTCGTACACCTGCCCCCATACATACAACTCTACCATGTACTTGAGACCTGAAAGCGTACTCTGTCAACTGTAGTTCATTTTTACTCGGGTTTTCTTCTATAGTAGTGCGCAATACAGACTACAAACACAATTAATTTTGGATTAGTACAAAACATAAACAAACACAAATTAAACATATAAATAAACCACACTTACCACTTTCTCAATAACAATAGGGGGGACCTCCGGATTTAGATCCTATGGAGTTGGTTTCTTAGTATGTGTGTGGAGAAATAGGTCAGCGAAATTAGGCGATTGTCCAGTAGTCCTCTCCTGTACAAATTCAATGATACACATTATAATAAAACCAAAAAACATTTGAAACTTTATATGAAATGAGAAAACGCACCAGTTGCCTCTCGACTTGTGAAAAAGAGATGTTACCCGCATGATTCTTGTACACGACATGCGCCTTATTATTCGTATTTGAAATACTTGTTTTCTGCAATTTTGAAAAGTTTTTTGTTTAATAGATTATTAAAGTAAGAGTTCGTTAAAAAAATAATAACTTACTCTGAACTCTGGAGTGAATAAGCGATGCTCTAGAAGATAATGTCAATCACTAAGTGCAATATCTAGGGGGATTGGCCTGAATCGCTGCCTCGTCACATTCACGGGGATTAACGTACAAAGTGTTCCATTGACATCTCCACCTATCCCAAAGTTTTTTTAGGTGATGTAGCTCTTGACGGCGATAAGTGTCGATGTTCCCCTCCGTAGACTTGAAATGATCCTAAAAAAGAACAATTTAATCTTTAAATACAATTATATATTGTGAATAATAATACATCAAAACTAATAACTTACCGTGATAGACCGCCATATGTGATCCAACTGTGTGGAGCTCAGGTCCGTCCAACGTAGGGTCCTGTGCGGTACTGCATTCGAGTCCCGAATGACACTCCCAATATGCCTCGACCATGCAGTCCTATTATCGCTCATGGGCTTACCATCTATCTGATTGAACTGTAGTGGCATCTTCTCTCCAGCCTACAACTTACCAACTGCAGTATTTTTGTTCTTACTCTGTCTCCTCCTCGAAGAAGATCCTAAAAATGAACACAAATTTATATATGGATCATAAGAACATACATAGTCAAACACTAGTACCTACGTCATGCTCAAACGGGAGTTGTGTCTCATCATCATTTATAGTATTTGGTACACCATCAACGGCCATATCATCATCACTCTGTAAATCCTCGTCCAAATAAATGTCACCAATAGAGTTGAGTAACGCTAAAGGGTCCTCAGACTAATCCTCGGTCCTCTGAACGAGGTTCTCTAACTGATGCACAAAGCCCCTACCCTTCTTAGGTACCATGATCGCTGTAAATATAGAATGTAATGTTTATTAGAGAAATGTGCGATTTGAACCCATGCCTTAATAAACACAGTTAAACCTTAATTAGAATAACGGGGATTTATTGGAGTAACAATTTTTCATCCAATCCTTGATGCCATATCCGTAGAGTAAAACACTTGTTGTGCTTGGCTTGCCATTATGAATGGGTCACTAATTTGAGTTGGTAGAGTCCTATTTATATTGATACTAACATAACCGTACTTGTCAACCTTAATGCCCCGATCTTTGTGAAGAACATCATACCATTTACATTTGAAGAGAACCACGCGTCTTCCACTAAAGAATTACTGGCCAAATGTTGTACGATGTTTTCCCGTTAGTAAAGGGTTGAAATATGTCACTTGCCAAAGAAAGTCGCACATTTCGAGGGTCTACTGTAAAATCTGGATACAAGTTATCAAAGGTCTTTCATGTCATTGAATTAGCCGGATGCCTCAACACATCATCTTTAGAATTGTTATTTTTATGCCAAGTCATCATTGGAGCAGTTTTGGAACACATAAAAAGTCTTTGCAACTTCGGTTTTAATGGAAAATACCAAAACACCTTATTGGGAATAAACTTGCCATTCACTTTTTTCCGAATTGCACCACTAGATTGATTGATATTCTATCTGGACAGCCCACAAACTTTACAATTCTGCAAATCCTTATGTTGTTTATAAAAAAACATGCAATCATTCTTATACGCATTAATTTTTTCGTACGATAGACCCATGTCTGTAATGAATTTCTTGCACTCATAATACGAATTTGGCAACTGATTAGGAACTGATAGAATTTCATCCTTCAATAATCCCAACAATAAATCAAATAATGTGTTTGTCCACTGACCTACATTTTTTATGTGAAGAAGTTTAAGAAGAGACGAGGCTTTGGAAATACGAGAACCTTCGTACAAAGGTAGTTTCGAATCATTCAACAATTTGTAAAATTCCTTAGCATCATCAACGGGATGGTCATTTTCACTATGATGATCATTATCATTAGGGTACAAATCAACGATAATATCTTCCATTAGGTGATCCTCACAAACGTCAACAGGTTCGTCAATGATATTAGTCTCATTATTATGTTGTACATTCATCGGTTCTTCTACAAGCTCATCATCTGATTCTTCTTCATCACTCTCACTAGCGACAATTACACTCTCATTTTCAATTCTCTTTTCCCCGTAAAAATACCAAAAACCATAGTTTTGTCTGATGTCAAATACAATTAGATGAGTTCTAAGGACAATTTTATTCTCATATACTCGATTTGCACATTTTACACAAGGACATGCAATTGAAGATCTACCCGTGGACTTTATAGAAAATTCTATGAACTTGTCAACCCCCTCGATATATTTTGGATCAGTACGAAGTATATAGTCATCCATGTTTTGTCAGGAACTTCCATTGGGACTAGACAAAATATTACTATGTCAAATAAAGTATATCCTTCCTAAATCATTCATATACCTAGCTATTATAAAAAAAATGCAGGCCACTGGAATCTTAAACACAATCAAAAAATATAACATACAAATAATCAAACATATATATAATCTCTTAACATGTCTAACATACAATCCAATACAATCCAATGATCTAACATATATATATCTAACATACAATTCAATAATCCAATTAAGCTACAATCCAATTATCTAATATACAATTCAATGATCTATCACAATCTAACCTATAATTATATAATTTAACATCATATAATCTAACATATTATGAAGTTACTTTAAGAACTAACCTGATGAATGGAAGAAGAATCGAAGAAGAACAGAAGAAGAATCGGACGGCAGCGGAAGAACCTACAAAAAAAAGAAAGATAAATCTCTCTTGAATTGAAAAATTGGCATTATAATATAGCATGTAAAATATTTAAGAATAACATAAATGATCAATCATAACTCAAAATGTAACATGTAAAATGTTTACGAATAACATTAAATGGGATACCATCATCATGAAAAGAAAATAATGCATAAATGTCTAAAAAATCAATAATAAGTGTAATATTCAAACATAAAAATACAATAAAAATTCTGAAAATTAAAGTATTAGCATGTTAAGAAAATGAATATAAAGTATTATGAAACATAAATCTAGAAAAAAAACTAATGTTGGGTACAATTCAGTAAAACTGAATTCATTTAACATCCAACCGTTAATTTACAGTTTTATTCAATGCATTAAATGGTCAAACTGAATACCCTATATTCATATTAAGTGTTGAATACAATTATCAAACATAATAGCCTATACAAAAGTTTGTCAAACTAAGTCACATGCAACATCAAATGGCTTATCCTTACTCTGGCAATTCATATAAATAATGTAGATAAAGGTGACATTAGACTATGGAAAGATTTACAATGTTATTTCATCAGATATGATACTACATATACCAACTTTTTCCAAATCAAATCCTACAGATTTTTTTTACATGTTATGTATCTAAAAGAGAAAGTGAGAAACATACCCAAACAATTCTCATCCAAACAATAGTAACCCTAGCTATAAGTAACCTATCCAAACAATTCTCATCGATCAAAGAGATGAAAAGAACAAGTACCTGGACACAATGAGGTGTTGCACAAAGAAGGCCTCTTGATAAAATTTCGGTAGTTTTGTCAATCTGATATGCTATTTCATCTTCTCTAATTGCATTAAGAAAGAACCCATGTTAAATTATAAAGGAAAAAATATAACCTATCAAAAAGGAAAATATTCTCAATCGCTAAGGGGGAAGAAGGAAGGGGGCGGCGGCGGCGAAATCAAATATTTGGCTTAAATTGTATTCTCAATCGGTAAGGGGGAAGAAACTTATTACTGACCTCAATGGGCGACGGCGAAGAACCGGCGGCAGCGACGAAGAACTGGCGGCAGCGGCGGAGAACTTGCGACAGCGGCAAAATCTGTAAAAGAAAGAAAGAATAAACGAGTGAAGAAACTGATTGAAGAAACTGATGGAAGAACATGGATCAAGAAAGAAAGAAAAGAAAGAAGAACTCACTGTAACGACGGAGGGAGAAGAGAAGGAAAGAAGAAAGGAAAAAGAAAGCGAATATGGGACTTTATGTATGATTATCTGTAACGGCACTATCGTGAGCCGTTACAGATAACACTTCTAGAAAACGAATCGACAAATAGGCTATCTGTAACGGTGTTAAGGATTATCGTTACAGATAGTATAAAGTTTCAGTAACGGCATAAGCATAGAACCGTTACAGATATCTTAATTAAAAAACGATTTTGACAGACGGGTTATCTGAACGGTTATACCTAAATGTCGTTACAGATATATCCAAGCTTTTGTAATAGCTTACTCATAGAACCGTTACAAATACCTTAATTAAAAAACGATTTCGACAAACGGGTTATCTATAACGATTATACCTAAATGTCGTTACAGATATATCCAAGCTTTTGTAACGGCATAAGCATAGAACCGTTACAAATACCTTAATTAAAAAACGATTTCGATAGACGGGTTATCTGTAACGATTATACTTAAATGTCATTACATATATATCCAAGCTTTTGTAACGGATTGCTCATAGAACCGTTACAGATACCTTAATTAAAAAACGAAGAAGAGATGAGATATCTGTAACGGTGCCTTTTATCTAAGAGTCATGACTGATACATAATAGCAGTAACGGTACTATATAGCCGTTACAAATATATTTATATAAGTAATGTTGAGTTATGGAGCTTACACTTATAATAAACTCTACATTGTTAATTAGAGCTTATTGAGTTTTTTTGGGGGTTTTGGGCTTGGGCCTGACCAAAGTTATTTAGGTTTATTACCTGAATGTTTACCCTATAAATATATAATTATTAAGGGTTTACATTGTGAAGACAGAATTTTAGAGAGATAAAGTGTGAGGCAAAAATTCTGCATTCATTCTTCTTCTTCATAGTGAAATCTGGTGGTGGCTGAAGTTGATGTAGCTCAATTTGAGTGAACCACTATAAATTTGTGTGTTCTTGTGTTTTTTACAGATTGTTTTCAAGCATGTCGGATTTGGGAGATACAAATCCTAACAACTGGTATCAGAGCAGTTAAGCTAAATCTGAGCATTGGAAATGATGGAAAGTGAGAACAGTATAGGACATGGGATTGGAAGATTTGATGGGACAGATTATGCCTTCTGGAGAATGCAGATTGAAGATTATCTTTATGGAAAGAAGCTTCATGATCCTTTGAGTGAGAAACTAGAGAAGATGGATGAAGCTGAATGGAAACTTCTTGATAGACAAGTTTTGGGAGTTGTCTGATTGACGCTAGCAAGACAGTTGCTCACAATGTAGCAAAGGAGAAGACCACCATGGGTCTGATGAAAGCTCTTTCTGATATGTATGAGAAACCATCTGCTAACAACAAGATACTCTTAATGAAAAGACTTTTTTACTTAAGAATGGTTGATGGTACTTCTGTCACTACTCATTTGAATGAATTCAATACAATTGTGAATCAATTGTTATCTGTTGAGATTGATTTTAGGGATGAAGTTAGTGCCCTGATTTTGTTAGCATCTCTACCAAATAGTTGGGAACCTATGAGGGCAGCAATTAGTAATTTAGTTGGAAATGCTAAACTGAAATTTGTTGAAAATAGAGATCGTATTTTTGTTGAAGAGGTTCGTAAAATTGATTCTGGTGAAACATTCAAAGGTTCTGCTCTGAATGTGGAAAACAGTGGAAGAGGTAATGATAGAAATTTCAACCGATGTAAGAGCATATTTATGTCAAGGAGCAGGAGGAGTCAGTCCAAGTCTGGGCGGACATTTGAGTGCTGGAATTGTGGTAACAGGGTCATTTAAAGAGGAACTGTAAAGCACCGAAGAAAAATGGTGATGATAAAAATGATGCAGCCAATGTTGTTACAGAATCTGTCACTGATGCGTTACTTATGTCTGTTGATAGCCTAATAGATTCATGGGTTTTGGACTCAGGAGCGTCTTTCCACACCATTGCCCACAAAGAATTAATGGAGAATTATGTGGCTGGAAACCGTGGGAAAGTTTATCTCGCAGATAGTGAGCCACTAGATACTGTTGGCATGGGGGACATCAAATTGAAGATGGAAAATGGTTTTATTTGGAAGATTAATAAGGTGAGACACATTCCAGGTTTAATGCGCAATTTGATCTCTGTTACACAACTTGATGAAGAAGGTCACAATTTCAATTGCGGAAATGGTGCGTGGAAGGTGACTAAAGGAGCAATAGTTGTTGCTCGAGGTCACAAAACTGGAACGTTATACACGAATTCAACTTGCAGAGAATCTGTTGTTGCTGTAGTTGATGACTCGAAGAACAGTGAGTTGTGGTATTGCAGGTTGGGCCATATGAGCGAAAAAGGGATGAAAATTCTTTTGAAGAATGGACAGATTCTAGAACTGAAGTCTGTTGAACATCAGTTATGTGAAACCTGCATTCTTGGAAAACAGAAACGAGCGAGTTTCTTAAAAATTGGGAAGGAGCTCAAGAAAGAAAGGCTAGAGTTTGTACACACTAATGTGTGGGAACCTGCACTTGTTTCTTCTATTGGCGGATCACAATACTACGTGACATTTATAGATGATTCGACAAGAAATGTATGGGTATATTTTATGAAGCACAAGTTTGAAGTATTTTCTGTTTTCAAGAAATGGAAGGGTTTGGTTGAAAATGAAACAAATCAGAAAGTTAAGTGTTTGAGATCCGACAACGGAGGTGAATATATCAATTCATATTTCAAAGAGTATTGTGCTGTGAATGGGACCAGTATGGTGACGACTATTCTCCGAATGCCTCAAGAGAATGGAGTAGCTGAATAAATGAATCGAACATTGAACGAGCATGATAGAAGCATGAGATTGCATGCAGGGCTGCCTAAAACCTTCTGGGCAGAAGTTATTAATACTGATGCCTATTTGATAAATAGGAGACCCTCTATTCCTCTTGAATTCATAATTCCTGAAGAAGCCTGGAGCAATAAAAAGGTAAACCTTTCTTATTTGAAAGTGTTTGATTGTTTATCATATGTTCATATTATTGAATGTGATAGAAGCAAGCTTGATCCAAAGTCTAATAAATGTTTTTCATTGGTTATGGTGATATCGAGTTTGGTTATCGTTTCTAGGATAATTAAAATCGGAAGATCATTCTTAACAGAAATATTATCTTCAATGAACAGGTTCTCTACAAAGATTGTGTTGGGAAGACATCAGATGGTGATTCCAAGTTGAAAGAGACTCGTATAGTCGATTTGAGAGATTTTTCAGTTGAATATATACCGACTGTCGAAGAAGATCAATGTGTTGTTGAAGATGAAATTGTTGAGAATGTGGCCCCAGAGGTAAATTAGCAAACATCGGTTATACAATTGAGAAGATCGTCAAGGAATCGAAAACCAGTTGAGAGGTGATCTTCATCTCTAAACTATATCTTGTTGACAGATAGAGGTGAACCTGAATGCTTTGAGGAAGCAATAAAATCTGATGAAATAGTTAAGTGGGAGTCTGCGATGAAAGATGATATGGACTTTTTGACGTTGAATCAGACTTGGGAGCTCACTGAGCTGCCAAAGGGAAAGAAAACACTTCACAACAAATGGATCTTCAGGATTAAAGAAGAACATGATAAAACCATGAGGTACAAGGCAAGGTTGGTTGTGAAAGGATTTCAACAGAAAGAAGGTATTGACTACAATGAAATCTTCTCTCCAGTAGTTAAATTGATGACAATCAGAACTATTTTGAGTTTGGTTGTGAAAGAAGACATTCATCTTCAACAAATGGATGTCAAAACTGCTTTTCTTCATGGTGATTTAGATGAAGAGATTTATATGCGACAACCAGAAAGATTTGAAATTAAAGGAAAATATGAGCTTGTGTGTAAGCTTCAGAAGAGTCTGTATGGTTTGAAACAGGCTCCAAGGCAATGGCACAAGAAGCTCGATAACTTCATGAAAAGTAACAATTTTTTGAGGTGTGAAGTTGATCATTGCTGCTATATCAAGAGGTTTGATAAATCGTACATTATTCTTCTTCTCTACGTTGACGACATGTTGATTGTTGGAGCAATCTTGTATGAGATTAACAAGCTAAAGAAAGAGTTGTCTGAAAAGTTTGCAATGAAGGATTTGGGTGCTGCTAAACAAATCATTGGGATGAGAATTTTCAGAGATGAAGAAGTTCTCAAGCTTTCACAAGAAGAGTATGTGAAGAAAGTTCTTAGCAGGTTCAACTTGTATGATGCAAAACCAGTTACTACCCCCTTAGCTAGTCACTTCAGACTATCTAAAGATCAGTCGCCTTCAATAGAGGAGGAGAAAAATTACATGGCAACTGTTCTGTATGCCTCTGCCATTGGTTGTATTATGTATGTGATAGTTTGCACAAGACCAGACATAGCACATGCAATGGGAGTTGTTAGCAGATTCATTAGCAATCCGGGTAGACAACATTGGGAAGCAGTAAAGTGGATACTACGATACTTAAGAGGAAGTACGGGTCTCGCTTTATGTTTTCGAAAGTTTAATATGGGTTTGGAAGGATATGTTGATGTTGACAATGGTGGTGATGTTGATAGTAAGAAGAGCACAACATGGTATTTTTATACTCTGGGAGCAACTGCAATCAGTTGGGTTTCAAAATTGTCGAAGATTGTTGCTCTTTCTAGTTGTGAGGCAGAGTATGTTGTTGTGACAGAAGCTGCTAAGGAAATGATGTGGTTACAACCTTTTTTGCGAGAATTGGGTCAAGGCTACGAGGGAAATGTGTTGCAATGGGACAGTCAGAGTGTCATTCATTTGGCAAAGAATCATGTTTATCATGGCAACTTTAGAAGATGAAGTATTAGCTCTTGAGAAGATTCCCGGGAGTGAGAATCTAGCTGATATGTTGTCGAAAGTTGTGACAAATGAGAAACTGAAGTTATGTGCAACTTCAGCTGGTCTTCTTCGTTAAGACACCGAATAGAAAGCCACTACCGATCGAGAGATGATGAAGTTAGTCTCCAAGTGGGAGATTATTGAGTTATGGAGCCTACACTTATAATAAACTCTACATTGTTAATTAGAGTTTATTGGGTTTTTTTTGGTTTTGGGCTTGGGCTTGACCAAAGTTATTTAAGTTTATTACTTGAATGTTTACCTTATAAATATGTAATTATTAAGGGTTTATATTGTGAAGATAGAATTTTAGAGAGATAAAATGTGAGGCAAAAACTCTGTATTCCTTCTTCTTCTTCATAGTGAAATCTGGTGGTGGCTGAAGTGGATGTAGCTCAATTTGAGTGAACCACTATAAATCTGTGTGTTCTTGTGTTTTTCTTTCTTGTGTTTTTTACAGATTGTTTTTAAGCAGGTCAGATTTTGGAGATAAAAATATTAACAAGTAACGGTACTATACTACTGTTACCGATATAAATATATTTGTAACAACTATATACAACCGTTACGGAATTTCATTACAGAAATTATTTTTTCTACTAGTGTTCATATATTTAACCACCAATATTTGTTATTTTCCATTTAGTCTCTTAACTAATCTCTCATCTTATCCCTTGACAAATCAACAACAAATCTCTTATCATTGAGAAACCAATGTTACCGGCCTCTTATCTCTCGGTAAACCAACCACAAATCTTAATTACACTTTCATATCTCTTATCTCTCAACGAACCAACCACCAAACTCAATCACACTTTCACAAGCCTCTTATCCCTCCATAAACCACATCTCAATCACACAATCTCACAAGTCTCTTACTTTTGATAAACCAATGTTATTGGCCTCTTATCCCACTTAGAAAACCAACCACAAAATCTCATTCAACCTTTTATTCATTAGTAAACCACATATCAATCCCAATGTTACCGGTCTTTTATCTAACGGAAATCCAACAATCAATCTTAATAGACCTCTAATCTTGTGATCTCATGATAACACTTTCACACGCCTCTTATCCATCGATAAACCACATCTTAATCACACAATTTCACAAGTCTCTTATTCTTGGCAAACCAATGTTATTGGCCCCTTATCCCTCTTAGCAAACCAACCACAAAATCTCAATCGACATTTTATCCATTAGCAAACTACATCCCAATCTCAATGTTACTAGTCTTTTATCTATCAGTAATCCAACCACTAATTTTAATAAACCTCTAATCTTGTGACCTCACGATCCTTTGTTACCGACCTCTTATCCATCGGCAAACTAACCACAAATCTCAATCACACTTTCATTGTTTCACTAGTCTCGTATCCTCTTAGCAAACAAATATTATCGGCATCTCTTATCGATCTCTAATCTCGTGACCTCACGATCTTTTGTTACCGACCTCTTATCCATCGGTAAACCAACCACAAATCTCAATCACACTTTCACAAGTTTCTTATCCTTAACAAATAAATATTATCAATCATCACCTCATGTTCTTTTATTATTGATCTATTATTCCTAGACAAAATAACAATTAATCTCAATCAACATCACAATTCAATGTTACCAGACTCTTATCTCGCGTCAAATCAATCACTTCTCATTTATTACTAACCTTTTATCCACACATATAATTTACTTAAATTTGCATTTGCAAGGATTCGAACTCTTGTCTTGAGTGTGGGCCTCTTATCCATATATATAATTTACTTAAATTTGTATTTACAAGGATTCAAACTCTTGTCTTAAGTGTGAAAGATGATCACTTTAATCATTATATTGTTTATAATTGATGTGTTTTATTTATAATTTTGTATATGCATGTTTTTATATAGAAATTTTGATTTTTTAATTTTTTTTTATAAAATTCACAAACAACATTATATTTTTATTTATTAATAAGTTAAAACTATATTTTTAAAATAAAAAATATTATTTATCATTTTGTGTTAAATATAAAATGTAGTTAAATAATCAGAAAAATTAATTTATTTTTAACTACTTTTTCAGTATAAAAAATATTAGTTACCCGTCTAATATAAATGGTAGGCAAAAAATAAAAAAATAATAGTTTATTTTTTATTTAAATATATGACAAATTATGTTTTGAATATATATATATATATATATATATATATATATATATAATTTTAAAAAATAGTCCATATATAATATAATAATATAAAATTAATTAATACAAATATAATTATATATATATATATTTATTAAAAAAATCTATACACATATTATTAATATAATTAAATTAATTTTTTATTTTTACAATTGATTAATTCTTGAAAATATTAACTACTTTTCATATAAAAAATATTAGTTAACCGTCTAATATAAATGTAGATAAATAATTAAAAATAATAATTTATTTTTATTTAAATATAATGTAAATTATGTTTTGAATAGATGATTATATATATATAATATATAATTTTAAAAAATAGTCTATATATAATATAATAATATAAAATTAATTAATATAAATATAATTATTAATATATATATATATATATATATTAAAAAAATTACAGAAGAACACATATTATTAATATAATTAAATTAATTTTTTTATTCTTAACTTAAAAATATTGGTGTACAGTCCATATATATATATATATAATGAACACTAATTCTTCAAATATAATTATTTATTAATTTGAGAGAAAAATAAAAAATAAAATATAAAAAATCTTATCTGTTTTCTAATTAAATAGATTCACGATATGACCCAAACTCATATTAGTTGTATCCATTTACTTTCACGCTAAGATTCAAATTAAGCATGTGTCTCAACGTCACAATTCAAATTTAAACATTATATTAAATTGATTAATTTTTGAATTGTTAATATTTCATTTATTATTTAAAGATAGAAATGAAAAAATAAATAATATATATATATATATATAATTTTAAAAAATAGTGTATAAAATTTATTAAATTGTAAAGGTTGATTATACATTTAATTTATTAATTAGAGAGATAAATGAAAGAATGAATATAAAAAGTTTTATCCGTTTTCTTATTCAAACTTACCAACGGTTTGACCCATACGGGCCGTACTCATTTACTCTTGCGTTAATATTCAAATTAACCACGTGTCTAGACCCGATAATCCAATTTTAAACATTATTATATATACAAGGATGATTTTCATGCGATACACAAGATAAAAATATAAACAAAATAATATGTATTCAATGTTTAAAATTTTAATAAATCACGAATAATATATTAAAATAAAAAATATAACATTCTCATTCTACATTTTATTTAATTCGGTAAAATAATTCATTTTCTCACATATTTTATCTCATTGAACCTTTAATCTTATAATCTTACGCTTTCACTTTGAACAATCAAATATTTGATTATAATTTTTAACCACTTTCATTTGTTACCGGTTTATTATTCATCGACAAACCACAACTCAATCACACTTTGAGCTCGTTTGATGAAATGGTTTTTGGGATAAAATCCAGTTTTTATTTCAAAACTCAAACATCTTATCAACTATCACATCAAATAATTTTATCATTTAAATACCAAAACTACCCTATAATTTTATCCTCTATCTCTAAATCATCATTCTCTCGCATACACCATATCCTCTAAAGTTAAAGGGTAAATTAGTCTTCAAATTTTAAAAACTAGTTTTTACCAAACAAGGGTTTTTAGGATAAAACTCAGGTAAAACCCAAAAAAACCTTTCTTCAAACAAGCCTTTTGTTAGGGCACTTATAGTAGATGTTCTATTAGGTGTTCTATATCTAAAATAGAAATAGAAAACTGAAAATTACAACAAATTTGATATACATCAGATGGCTATACTTAAAAAAATTTAGCCCAAATGAACAGTAGTGTTCTATATATAGAACACCACTTTTCATGTTCTATACTCAAAATTGGCGGCAACATTATTCTCTCTCATCTTTTTTTCTCAAAACTGGCGGGAACATTATTCTCTCTCATCTTTTTTTTCTTCACATAGCAGAGAAAGCATAGGTTCTTTCCAACACTGTAGGTTCTTTTCTCCTCCAAACGTAAGTTTCAAAACTTTCGCTGTAGAGATGAAAAGAGATAACGATAAGAGAGGTTTGAGCTATAGAGAGATCTAGAAAACGTTAATGCTCTATAGTGATCAGCAGGAGTGAAAAGTTCCTTAGTTTTGCTCAAGATACAGATTTTGACTTCTTCCAGCTTTCCAACCAGGTATCCCGTCTTCCTCTCTCTCTTTTGTGTGTTGTTTTCTAGGGTCTATTTCATAGATCGCGGATATTGCTTTTGAAATTTATGTTCGTTTCCTTTTTTTATATCTGCTCAAGTTCCTTGGTTTGTTATAGGATTGAATGATAAATTGTTTTCGATCTCTCTAGGAAATCAATGATTAATCACGTCTGTAGGATACATAGGTATGAATAACGACATTTCTGGAATTATGTGTATGGCGGGAGTAACTAATGATGGGTTGAGCGGTGATTTTTACCTATCTGAAACAAACAATTTGGACACTTCAATCGAGTTGGAGGCAGATACGTCCGGAAAAAAAAAGAACAAGAACTTCTCACCAAATGAGGACCTTGTGTTGATATCTACATGAATAACTCACGTCTCATTCGGAATCTCCTACGAAATATTTGATCTGGAAAAACTGGCGGTGTAGCAAAATAATCATTGAATAAGCGTTGATGCCCTTACAAAGTGTCACGATCAATAGATGTCCGTGATTGTCGGGAGTTTTCACCTTGTGCCTCGAGTTTTTCTCTTTCACGTTTGAAGGCTAGAATTTGAATCATATCATCGTCATCATCGCATCCGTACAAATAATCTTTCAAAAAATTATTGTTGTCACTCATTGTAGGATAAAGCTTAAAGTGTGGTGAAGAATGAATGAACAAAAACTTTATTTATAGTTGGATTTCGAAATATGACCGCTGGAAAATAGCCGTTGGAATTTGAATTTGAAATTTGAATCTTAATTTTTTTTTTATAGAATATGCCAATGAAATATAAGTGTTGGAAGAATTTGAAATTGAAATATATGCGCTGTATTTGAATTTGAAATATAGGCGTTGGAATATAGTCGTTTGAATTTTAAAGTGTAGTTACAAGTTGTTTTTTAATTTTGCAAAAAATAAATATTTTAAAGTTATAGGTATATAGATAGAAATGTTGTTGTAGAGTATTTTGAATTGAGATGTTGTAAAATAAATATATGTATTTTTTAATAATATTTTAGGTATAAAATTTAGCACTTTTGGTGCAAGTGCTCTTAAATGTTATACTTATTTGGTTGTAAGTCAAATATATTTATAACATTTTTTATTTTATTTTTAATCGTTTTAAATTTATGGACGGGTCAACCCAACCTAAGTATTAATTTATTCTCACATATGTATCTAAATTAATCACAACTTTCGACATGACAATTCAAAAATTTTGAAATTAAACGTCTTTTAAATAATTATCTTAAATGTATTTATTAATTTATTTTGAAAGAATAAAAGGAGAAATGTTGAACCGGTAATGTTTTCAAACAAAATAAGAGAAAAGAAAAACCGGTGACCATACTCTCTCGGACCGTCATCAATGGCCGCTGTATAATAAACTACACAATCTTTCAAATTCTTACTGAGTTTCCATATTTTGCCGCCCAGAGATTGTGTTTGTGGAAGAAACCGAAGATGACAATGGAGGATATGGATGAACCTCTCGATTTCGAGGCCGAAGACCTGCAACTCCGGTCTCTTCCTCCCGTTAAAAAGAGGTATGCCCTTGATTTCCATCAATTCTGAAATCTTAATCATCATTTACCGCTTTATTTATCTCTTCCTTGCTGTCGGTGCCGCGAAGGTGTAGTACCTAGGTTTCGTTCTGTTAATAATACTCAATTTTAAATACATTCGATTATCGTTCCACAGACGTATCAAGTCTAAACTAATTGGGGATGAATTGAAATTGAACCTCTATTTGTTTATTTGTTATATACATTTCCAGATTGTGGGTCTAGTTTCTTTATTGCAAATGTTCAAGATATTAGTTGGGTTTAGAGTGGTGTAATAGTAACACTTTCTGTTTTCTCCTTGTACATTGAAGGACTCAAGAAATTACCTTTCATATTTTTTTTAAGAGTTTAGGCTGTTAGCATGAGCTCCAAACTTTTCGTATTTTCCAGAGAAGACACTTCATTTGTTCTGTCATATTTGAACTCATATGATACTTGTAATCTGCCTCCCAGGAAACAACTCATTAACTTGGATGATCTTTTAAATGATCACATGAAGGAGAAAGAGACTCTGAAAAATAAAAGATTAAAGAAGGCTAAGCGTGAAATGAAAAGATGCACTTCAGATGATGAGGAGGAGGACAACAGAGTCGTTTTGTTGACTGAATGTGTAGATAGATGCCAAAAAGAGGCAATTGCTTGGTCTTAAAATCGCATTTGGAGGTAGATTTTTTCTTGTTTTTTTACTCAAAATGCTGTGATTTCCTTTTACAGATTGGACAAATAAGCGGTGATGATGAAATCCACAAGTGGGGACTACATATGTTCAGGAATCAGGTTGTTCTTATGAGCTGATTAAACTTATAGATAAGTAAAATTTCAAGAATATTTGTAATGAAATATGTTAAGAATCAAATTCTTTATAATTTTCAGAAGTCTCCTCCACCAACAACTGAGTCTTATGAGCTTGAAAGCTGTGGCTTTTTCCAGTCATTTATGTCGAACAAGTTAAACTTGATTGTTGAACTTGACATTACGAAAGGTTGAATTTCATTTATATTTCTCAGTATGATGTGTATCACTGTCACATAAAACACTTTTATTCTAGACTGTCTTACTCACTATTCTAACCTTGCAATATTCAGAAGAATGCCTTAATCTGAAAGCCGTCCCAACTAGGAGTAGTTGATTATTGAAAATGATGTTTTACAGTTCTTATTACTGCAGGAGATGCTTTTTTTGAACAGCTATTGATCAATGGATGGCTGATAAAATTGGTTCTTAATTATGGTCATGTTGAGAGGCCAATTGCCTTGTGGACTTTTGGCAAAGGTAACTACAGATACTAAAAAGGGTTATCTATTTGTGTGTAATTATGATGTTTCACCTCACCTCATGCATCTATCTGTTTCATCAGTGATGTACTCATCAGATCAAGTGTTGAGCACGTCTGCATGTGACTTCTGGTGTGAGATTCTCGCATCTGGGGAAAAGGTTATATATATGTTTTATTTTGCAAGGCATCCATGCATATTATATTTTGTTAGTGTGAATATTTTTGTTTTTCTTCCTAGTTATCATATTTTGTTAGCATGTAGTTTTATTCACCGGGATAACCCAGATTGATGTGCTTCAGGTTAAGATTGACTGGTTACCCTGCTTCTCCGATATAAAAACTGCACTTGAAGTATACGGGTTTAAGCTGGATTCACAAGATAATACATCATCGGAAGTAGTGACAACAGATGAAGGTATTTCCTTTTATCTTATAGAGATTTTCATCAACCTTGCAATTTGGGGCTGTCTTTATTCCAGAAGTAAACTTTTTTTTGGCTATTTATAGGTTGCTCTAATGTTCTCGAAATATGTTTTATTTAACCAAAGGATATTTGTGTTACTACTCAACCTTACTCATTAGGTTCTTACTATGGACAACCGCCTCAAAATATCAGAACCTGGATCAAATATGTTGCTTCTTGTTTTCGAGTGAGGTATGTTTTAGAGGATGCACATCCTTCAAGGATTACGAAAGCATCACATGTTTGTTCCATTTTAACTGAAACATAGTCATTTTTGCAGGGGAAAATATCAATTCTTCTCCAATTCAGAAGCAGAAGAATTGCTGGTTGATGTTGGCTATCTTTTCTTGGATAGGCATTTTATGGGGTTGTCTGTCATTTTATCTGAATGTTTGCTTTCAGCAGTTAGTTTCTTTACAGACGGTGAATGGAACATTAGCTGTGAGAAAATTGCACATTCCCTAGCTTACAGGTTACAGTGACTACCTGTTCTTTTTCTTGTATGCTCATAAATCCACTTTGCAAGTTTTTGAAGAATAAACTATATTTTTGTTCAATTAAGTTTTGATTGATGGATTGAGTAAAATTTCATCAACATCGGTGCAGTATACCTAAAGATATGAACTGCTTAAAGATTGTGGAGATCATTCCTGCTGTTAATGTACGTAGCAAGCACCTTCGCAGGACAGTAGCCTTTCACATGCTCCAAGCTTCGTTTGATAACAAGGTTAGTTCATATTTCCCTTAACTTTGTAATCCGATTCATGTAATGCCTTCTTCATGTTTCTTTGTTTTGTGCCCATTTGGAAACACTTTGTGAATAAATTTTTGAATCTGTGTGTCTAACTAAATTCTGGTTTCAAATCATCTAGATCATTCACATCCAGATGAGATACTTTGACAAACAAAGTGTTTTCAATGAGCCGCGTTTGATATCCATTAAGTTTTGCAAGACAAAATTTTCAATGGATCTTTTTTTTGGGTGCAGACTAGTAATTCAGAAGGAATGCTGAGAGTACTTGGGTCAATTAGTATGAAAGATGAAAACAGTGACCTGTTTAAAGTGTACATTCGCTTGAGTCTTGCAGAGAACTGGCTTTTGTGTAATCCATTGCTGGAGATGCCGGCAATGAGCAAATTGTGGAATATTTTTCTCCGAAACTGCTCCTGTCAAATAACTGTGTCCGATATAAGACCTTATTCATCAAAGGTGCTTCTTCTTCTTTAACTTAGAAACTACATTATTATTATTATTCATGATCCACTAATTTATTCCATCTTTGTTTTTGGTCTCCCAGGTTCGAAGCAAAGCTTCATATCTTCTGCAAGATTACACCATCAAATGACTTCACCCAAATGCAAATAAGGTTTGCACGCTTTGTTTTTAGCACTTCAACTTAAGGCGTACTCAGTAGAAATTGAACATGAAATGTTTAGTCTCTTATGCAAGATTTTTTGGCTTATGTATGACAATATTTGTTTGATCAATTACAACTCCTCTTATTAATGTATAAGATAAATTTTGAATTTAAATATAAATATAAATATCTCACCGAAACGTGAAATTACCCTTTAACCCCAAGAGAAAGAGAAAGTTTATAAGTATATTCAGTGGTAGAATTGAGTAGATACTCTTGATGGGCATTGTTTGAACCCTTTGCCCATGTTCTCGAATGATTATTAACTCATGACAAGTGACCTGTAATTTCATGTTTTCGATCGATTTGTCCTTAATAATAATAATAGTAACGATAGTTCCAAATTGGAAAAAGTAGTGGAGAATTGTTTATTAATTAATAAAGAAAGTTGATAGAGATTTTGATGATGCAAGGTGGGATCTTGAAATGACGAACCACCTAAAAGGAAGACCTTCCTGAAATATTCTCTTTTTCTCAAAGGGTATGTATGAACTAAGGACTATTGAAGGAGGGCAATGGGATCCACACGGCAAAGAAAAGAAAAGGAAGTTTTTTTGCAGTTGTTGTTGAAAGCCATCATTTTTTTCTTCTTTTGGTTTCCTCCACTCCAGACATTTTTCATCACCTCTTCTTCTTTTTATATATACAAGGTTTGAGAAAATGACATATTTGAATGTGATAAAAATTTCGGTGGTAACGACATTATAAGTCAAATATAAAAAAAAATATATATTTGTGTAAAAGTTGCTTATATAATCTTGTGGCTCCTAAGATATTAAAAGACACTAATTTTATTTTAACTTAAAACACTTTAGGTTAAAGTGAAGGTTACAATTATAATCTGCTCCATGGTTTTCGATCTGAGTTGTTTCGTTAGGGACAGTTTTCTCTATTTGATCGGTAGTTAATCAGGGATGGGGTGAGAATTGAGGACAATATTTATGTTTCCGTTTCAATTTCGCTATGAACACTAATAAACATAATTAAATATATAATGTCACTAATATATTTATAATAATATAAATTTTTAATATATTACAATATATATAATATTAAAAAATTATTAATATAATTTTTTATTTTTTTAGAATATATAACGATGTTTCATGAAATTTTTTTAAACAAATTCTCGAAGTAGAATGGCTAAAATAAATAGTAAATGCATCCATCTCATTTTGTTTACACTAGTTTCCTACGTTAAAAATGAATAAAAATTTAATGACATGTAAAAAAAATAAAATAAAGGATTATAGACTTGTAAGAAGGGGTTTAATTACTCATGATTATGAGTAATGATTATCTTGACCCTATTTTTGTTAGGTTAAAAAATAATAATAATATAATAATACAGATGGCATTTGAAGATTTTGAGAAAATGGCATATATTAGTGGTGGGGCACTAATTTTGACTTTAATCTCTGCATGCCTTGGGATAATTTAATTAATCACCACATGATTAAATATATATGATTATAACATGGTTGGATTATTTATTATATTTCTATCAATTTGTGAAAATACTTATTTTTTACTTTACATAATAATATATATATATATATACTAGTCTCTAATTCTATTCATTACAATATTATCACTTAGACTGCTAGCTAGAGTACAACCAACATACATGGTTAGATTCCTACCTATAATATTTTTCTAAGAATGATGTTGAAATACTTTTTCTTTATAAATAATATTATATAGTCTTCAATAATATTACCAAAATTTTGATTATATTCAACTGAGTTTAACATCTCACCAACTCAAATTTAATCAATAATATCATATTTCAACTCATAAGCTCAAACTCAAATATTGTGCCCAACTAAAAGAAAAAGATGAATTATTTTGCTCGAAAAACACTTTGTGTTTGTAGTTATAACTTTTGTGTCGAGTTATATATATTTTTTTGACCAGAGTTAATTTTCGAAAAAGTTAACATGAGTACGCGATCTTCTTTAAATTAAAATATTTTTAATATAAAAAATATATATTAATGTTTATATATATATATATGAGAAGACAAGATATAGTAATTAACATGATGCAACATAGGCATATTTTGGGAGGGGTGCATCCTTTCTTAAACTTATTTATTCTCAAACAATTATTTTAATTGAATAATGTTATTTTGATACTAAATCCTCAATTATTATAATGAATATAGTAGTTGAAGACTTAGTAAAGGATATGATAAAAAAATACAAGGAAACAAAAGAGAAAATAAGTGGAAAGGAAAAGTAAAGAGATTAAAAATTAAAGTAAAAGAAATTAGTATTTTGATTAATAATTTTATTGATGATAAAAATGAGATTATTTTGGCCTTAAGTAGTAAGTACCATATTACATATCTACTTTCTTCTTAATACCTAGGTTTAAAAAGTGTAACTATTTAAAAATAAATATTTTCTCAACAACTCTATAAATCGAAACTTTTAATTATATTTCAATTAAAGTGAAAATGTTTGGTATGAGGCATGTCAATTCTCACCTTCTTTTTTCTGACTATTATAGCTTTTTACTAGTCTATTTTATGGAAATTTATGAAAAGGGACAAATTAAATGTTGGCTTTTATTACAACCTATTCAATTTATTCATAAAATTATTTTAAAAAATCTTAAATAAAATATATACTAAAATAAATATCAATATTCATTTTAGTTGATTTACTTTACACAATTGGTAAAAAAAATAATACAAATTAGTGCGATCTTTCCAATCGATTCGAATCATACCATCTAATTCGACTATCCTCGTGATATATAGTAATCAAAATTGACCTTATTAGAATTCAGTAATAGAATTCTCTCAAATAATCAAATAAATTTTATTTACATTTGAAATATATTAATTATTGTTATATAATATAGAAATAAATTTGAGTTTTATGTCTTTATTTAATAAAAAAAATGTTTGAAATTGTTGTTATATAGTATTTTGCACTTTATTTTTTTTTATTAATTGTTTTAAAACATCAAATATGAATTATGAAGTGTGTAAACAATTATCAAATAAATCTAATACCGATTAATATAATATCATTCAAGTATTGGGCTTTAAAGATTTTTTTCTTAAAACAATGACATAAATCTTAATAGAGTATAACCGACCTAGACGAAGTATAAGTCAAATTTAAATTTATTCAAAAATTGAACTAACATACCTTTAGCTGTCTTTTTATTGTATGAACTGCTTTTTCAACGGTTTGAAAATTTTCAAACTATCACTTTTGCAACTTTTATAACTAAACTTGGCAAAATAATGTCTTTTTTTTCTACAAGTTGTTAAATGATAAATAAATTGTATGCCATTTAGGAAAAAAAAGAAAAGAAATTAAAGCTGTATGTAAGCAATCGGAATATCACTTTATAAAGGCAGAAAGCTTAACTTTTTTTTTTTTTTCCAAACATTTAATTGACTACTCATCATATTTAATTTGTTCTCATAGCTGACCATAAATTGAAATTAATTTTTTTTCTTGTATTTAAGAATATGTTTATGTTACAAATTCTTCTTCTTTTTACCTAATAACACTAATTGAATAAAATTCTTTCATAATATAATATTTGGTTTTATATGCTAGAGCCAGGGAGTATCCATTACATATTTTATCTCTTAGTCATGTAGTCAAATTTGTAATGAAAAGAAGTTTCACATTATTCAAAAGAAATTAAAATATAATATACATAATTTCTTATCATCCACTTACTTAATTTAAATAAACAAAATACAAAATGTAATTTCAAACTTAAAATAATTTTATATAAGGCAATACAAAGAAGTCTTGGCATAAAGATTTACAAATATTTTTTTGTGAAGTAATAGTACCAAGTTAGTCACTTTTATATCTTCTATTTCTTAAACAATAATTTTTTTAATTAAATTATTTTACTTAGGAATTTAAAAAATTTCCAATTATATTTTCACAAGTAAGTTCAAATTTAAATGAAAATTATGAGAGTAAGATTTTGTGTGAATATTCCAAAAAAAATAGGTCATCAGAAAATATAAATATATGTCTTTATGGTCCTCTATTACGGAAATCTTCCTTGTTCCCTCTTAAAGAGGAGCAAAATGATAATAATTTTTTATTTATTTTTTATTTTAAAAATATTACTCTTTTGTCCTCCTTGTGAGATAACAAGAAAATCGGGAGAGTTCAAGGACACCAACTCGACTTTTTTTCAATAAAATGTAGGTTTGGTTATACTTTCCTTTTCATGGTATTTCTTTTGATAAACAACCCTAGATTGGTGGTTTGAAAATGATTTTCTTTTTGATAAATTGATAAAATATAAAAGAATAAAAAATAGATTTAGTTTTCTAGAAAGTGATATATAATAACAAATTGCCAGTTGGGAGTATATGTGTAGTCAAATAGAAACTTAGTGGACTACAATATGCACATAGGAAAAATGCAGACGTCTACTTGACATTTTACAACTCCCTCAATGGGCTATAAAGAAAGTCTAATAAAATAGTCTTTTTTTTTCTTTGAATATATAAATAATACTTTTTAAGTTTTTTTATCCATGTTATGTTATAGAAATTTCAATTCATTTAGTTTTTTTCAATAATTTTTATTTAACTTGTTAATGTTGTGTTTGTTTAATTTCATTAATTATTTTTTATTTATTCCCTAAAATCTCAAATATGTTTGATTTTCTTTATTTTTTTAAAAGGTATAACAAATTTTATTAATCCATTTTTTTAATTGCAAAATAAAATGATTAAAATCCATCCAAAAACAAATATTGTTTAAATTAATTGGTTATAAATTATTCGAAAGAGAAAAATTAAAAATAGACTAAGGATGCAACAAAATAATTATTACACATCACAAAATAAATGACAAAAAAAAATATTTAATTTTATTTATATATAGGTAAAACAATTATAACAACTTTATATAAAATCATACTTATTGGACTAACCCTACCTTAGTTCTTGTTTAATGTAAGAGTTTCAGTCTTGATTAATTATTCTAAAATTATCAATAATTTTGAAACTAGGGTTAGAAAAAATTATCAATATTTTAATAAAATAATGAAAATATTAATTTTCTTGGAATATTAAAAAATAGTAAGGTAAGATATTAATACTGAAATTATCCGTACAATAAATAAATAAAATTTTTAAAATTTTAGTATATCGGTATATAATAAAGTACTAAAATAATATTTATAAATTAAAAAAAATATATATATTTATAAATAAATAATGAGTAATACAATTATAAATACCTAAACATTTAATTTTTATTTTAAAAATTAGATTCATCTTGCCGATATAAATTTTACATACGGTAATCACGATTTTAATAAACTCTCAATATCTAGTATATTTTTGTTGGGATATCTAGTATATCTTTCTGACTTTAACAAATTTATTTTCCTCTCTAAATCTAGTTAATTCAATTATAAAATATACTTTTTTAAAATTAAAATATTATTAAACTATAATATTATATATATATATATATATATATTTTAAAAATAGACTATAGAGTTTAAATATGTTTTTTTATGAACGAATTTTGATATAATCGTCAATTTTCAATATGTTATTTATATTATACCGAAATTTCACTATATCAAAATATATAATATATTAATACTATTTTTTCTATATTAAAACTTTCTATCCACTGTATGCATATAGTGCATAAAACAAAAATTAGTATATACCGGAATTGAAACTGTTAATGGATCATGGTTTAGTTTGATTCCAGTTTCAACTCGTTTTACTGTTTCGAGAACATTTGACTTCTTATAGCTTAAAACATTATTATTTTATTGCAGCTAATGTTGACCTTAATTTCCAATCAAACAAGTCCTAATGTATTTTTATAAGCTGAAGGAATATAGAATTTGACAGACAAAAAAACTCTCACCACAAACTGACACAATTCTTATCAAATATTTTAATCCTCGAGCTTTGAATCTCCAAAAGCTTACAATAAATTATAATAGCTTCATTCTAATCAATTTTAAAATTTATAATTGAAATAATAAAAGTCATAAAAAAAAATACTAACACCTCTTGAATATAATTTAAATAATTCAAATATACTGTCATATTATCAGCCAATTATTAATTATTATTTTTTTCAAAAATACATTTTTCATCATATATTAAAACTCTTAAGTCTTTTCAACAAATAACTTAATTTTTCATAATTTCAATCAAATAACATGTGAGCTTAATCTTTAGGTCATGAGTCTACAACTTGTGTACATGTAATTAACTATTTTGACCTAATATATTTGTTACTAGAGTTCTATCAATCTTGTATTTAGAAATTTAGTATACCTAAAATAAAAAAACATGATTGTTTACAAATAGTTAAGGGAAATTGTCTTGGTGCCCGTGTTTGGCGGTGATGTATATATAGTGAGTGGGTTTCCATATATATAGATTGCCTAATTTATTTGTATACATAGAGGCTGCCATTGAATATGTTGACAAACAAGGTAACTTATCATCAAACTAGGCTTTGTTTGATATAGGGTTATCTAATTATTACCATATTTGTTTTTTTTTCAAATATTCTCATATAAAGTAGGTTATTTTAGTAAAAACATTTTAAACGTTAAATAGATGAAGAGGAACTGATTGATTTAGGGACAATGAGTGATATGAGGAGAGAATTTGGAAAAAAAATAACGTAACATACTCAAAAATGATAAAGAGTGATGCTCACGTCATTCCCTCCCCATTCTAGAACTTTCCCAAATTAATAACTTTATTTGAAATTTAACTTCCCAAACTAGTCTCGTTTATTTCATCTTTATCAAACTGTCTCTTTCACTATTCAAACTCCTAACTATATATATATATAATAACTTATTATTAAATATAAATTATACATTTAATTATTTAAATTATTATTTTTCTATAATATAATAAATATTATCGTCACATTTATAAATAATTAATATATAATTATTTCACTATTAATGTTTTTTTTAAAACGATTCATACAAATTATAAAAAAAAAATCATTTAAGATAACAATAAAATAATATAAAATGAGTGAAACAAATACAACTTAATAATTAATAAAAATATATTGCAACAATCTTATCTTCAAACTATTGATGATTTTGTTGAGAACAATATCGTTTATTACGTCTCATATGACCTTCTTGGTCACACCTCCCACAAATTATGGTCCTTCGTGAATTGTTCATTTCAGTTCGAATTTGTTGACTTTGACCTCGTTTATATATTTTTCTCCTTTCTCAAATTTTCATTGTAAATGAAATTACCATATTTTTCTCAATCATGTGCTAATGAGAACGTTTAATATGCTTCGTCAGGCATGTGATGAAATTCATACAGTCACATCTCAGAAAGTGTTGATAAATTGTGATATGAGTCAATGTATTGATTCCAATCAAGTTTGCATACTAAATAACCAGCAATTATATGTAAACATGGAGAGTGATACCGATACCATTTTCCACAAGAACAAAATTTGCTACGTATGTCGACGATATGCTTGTTGTCACATTTCCAAAAACCTTTTTGTTTTGTAACGTGTAATAGTCACCTCAAAAATCTCGGTTTGCTGGAACAATTTTATGTGTTGATGCCTTGCTTTAAATCTTTTTAAATAAATATCTTGATAACTTGCAATAAGTATGACCATTTTAAAGATTATTCAAAGTTTTCGTCTGTCTTTCTGCAACCATCTTTACCGAGCGATAATATATATTTCATCAATGATGTGATCGGTAAAAAACGAGCAGAGCTTAACATACCGTTGAAACTTTCGACCATATTTGTTGTTACTTGGCCATAACGATATCTTTCATCGTGAGACACAATCCACATTTCTAATAAAATATTTCGTAACAATTTTTATTTATTAGATTATAAATAAATAAATAAATATGGTTACAAAATATTTTGTATAATTTTATGTGTTGATGATAATATTTATTATATTATAAAAAAATAATTATTTAAATAATTAAATATAATATATATATATTTAATAATAAGTTATTATATTAATAAATAAATATATATATATATATATAATATGTATATATATAATATAATATACGTGGAGTTAAGAGTTTGATTAGTGAAAAAGACTAGTTTGAGAAAGATGAACAATATGTTAGTTTGGAAGCTGAATTTCAAATAAGACTATATACTTTGAAATAGCCCTCTCTTAATTTCCTATCTCAAATTTACTATCATTTTTTTTTATATTGAGAATCGATGTATCAATGTTGTCTTCATTTTAGTTTTAGATAAATTGTGTGAGATTTTTAGGTGTCTTCATGAAATTATGCAAAGTTGTTTTTATTTTTAAATATAATAAAATATTTTTCAAAGGAGAAGATCATGATATATATAATAAAATAAATGATTTTAAGGTGGATAAGTTTTTTTGAAATTAAAAGAGAACAAATTAGCGTCACACACTACGGACATGGTCTCCCCGCTTAAACTTAAAACGCTAAAACGCTTGAATCGAACCCGTAATTTTTTAGTTTCTTAAGTCGACTCTTACCACGGCTACTTTAGTAACTTTAAGTGATAAACTATCAATTATTAACTATAACATAACTGATATGTTTTATTTATAACACTACTATATTTAATTATGAGATTAATTCGATAAAACCGTACCAAAGGTGGATTTACGATGGGGCTGAGATAGACTCAACTCCACTCCGAAAAAAACAATTAACGTTAAAAATGTGACATAACTTCTTAATTTATTTATTTTTAATTTAATTCATTATTTATTTATCTAAATCTAAAAAAAATTAAATACCTGTTAATCTCTTGTTTCTCTGTACTATTTTGATCTAGTTATTTTAAATTATTTTTTACCTTAAATGAAGTTAATTTTTTTTAGATGTCAAACTTACACTCATTTTTTAAAATAATAGATCATTTAAAAATTAAAATATATATATATATATATATATATATATAAATATGATATTATGATTAATTATTTAAATAACATTGACATTAAAGTTAATAATAAATTAGATAATGGGTTATAGTGGAAATAATCAAAATCAAACAATACACACTAGGCTAGGTTAGGCCGTTACTACTAATATAGTGTGAGACAGAGAGAGAGGGGGAAAAAAAGTAAGAAATTTCTTCACTCAAATAGTAGCTAGTTTCATTCCTTTTAAAAAGGTCATTCTTCTCTTTCTCTTTCTTTCATTCTCAATGGATAATAATCTCTGTAATTCTCTATCCATCATGTCTTCTTCCATTGCTGATGCAATCATGAACAATCAACGCAACTTTCTTCACTGCCCACCTTCTTCTTCTTCTCCTCCTTTCTCTCAACATCCCAAGGTAAGAAATCATCTCTTCTCTTCTCTTATCTTCCCCCCATGTTTTGTTACCTACTACTTAATTCAATCTTCTCTCAAAATTGACAAATCTTTCTTGACAGTCCATGGAAGAAGAAGAGCTAAGACAAACACTTGCTATAGCTCAAATGGAGCTCGAAGCCACAAGACAAAAAGCAGATGAAGAACTCAGAAACAAAGACAATCAATTAACCCATCTCAAATTCCTTCTATCTCAAGCCAATCTAGAAAAACAAGAATCAAGTAGGACTCTTCATAGACTCCTCTCCGACAAATTCATCCTAAAACAAAAGATTCACCATTTACAGCACCAGAATCAGATTCAGATTCACCATGGAATCTCCGACGAATCTGGAATTGGATTGGACTACATTGAAGACGAACAACCCAGAAGGAAATTAGACTATAACAGTAGTAACGCCAACAACAATGGGTTCTCCGATTCCGATGAAAGTATTGTTTCTTCTCCGGCAGAACAGGATCCTATGACCCGTTTAGTACTCGACCAACCATTGCCGGAAAAGGGGAAGCTTTTACTGGCGGTTATGAAAGCAGGTCCACTTTTACAGACCCTCATGTTGGCTGGGCCTTTACCACAGTGGCGACATCCGCCGCCGCCACTTGACTCATATCAAATTCCGCCTCCGCCGGTGGTGATTCCGGCGCCGGCAACGAATGTTAACAATAATGATGAACGGGTTAAGGTGATGAGGAAAAGAGAGCTTTGTGGAGGATCTGATTTTGCTCAGAATAAGCATCCAAGATTTGTTCTTTGACATCATGATGATGATGATTAATTGAAATTGAAATCTAATCTCTAGTACTTTTTTTATTATTAGTACTAAATTTGCTAATTATAGTCTCATTAATGCCAATTGTCTCTATCTACCATTTTTTATTTTGCTATTCAGCTAATGCGAAATTGTGATGAGAGTTTTCTAATGTTTGTTATGTAAATTTTCTTATATTCAATTATGTTCGTAAAAAAATATAATCTATGAGATATGTCAGTGATAAAATTCTTATCAAAATCAAATGTCACGAATTTATTTCTCATAAACAAAAAAAGAATTAAAATACTACCTTAAAAGTGAATTGAGAATGTCAATAGGATAAGAGTAATTTAAAAAAAATTAAATATATTAATGTATTTTATTAATAATTTAATTGAAGTAATTAATAATAATATTTAAAAATTATTGAAATAAGTCAAACTGAAGAAGACCCAAGTTCTCAAATACTTTTCTTTCCATATACAGTCCATTAAATAAAAATAATTAAAATGAAATATATTTCTTTCAAACTGCCACGTCTTGAAGAGTGGTTATAATAAAATATATTTATGGATTTAAATTTCAAAATGTTATTTTTATATAATATTAATTGTTATTTTTATAGGGCAACATGGCCCAGAAATTGTCTGTGTCTGATTTGAGTGGCATCTTAATCAGAATCCCAATGCTCAAAGTTGTGTTTTTAGTATCATCAAACAACCGTAATAATAAAAATCACAACTTTCCTAGTTTTTTAGTCTAATTTAAATTGATTTGTATGTTATTTTGTTCTTCAATGAAACTGAAGAAATATTATTTCTTAGTCAGATTATTTGGATGCTACCCTTATATACACATATATGTATTTCACTAATAAAATAAAATATATATACAAAAGTGAAGCATCATCATACTTATTTATTAATTTTTTTTCTTTGTATCAGTGGCAGTGCCTTAGTCAATATAGGCACTGCCTGTATAGGTAGCATCGAACTAACCCTTTAGTCAGATAGTATCTCGTGTGATGTTGAAATTAAGCTAGTAGATGACTTTTATTCAAATCTATGAAAATGCAAATGTCTGAATAAAATTTGAGTGGGCTTGTAACAGATAGATGCAAACAAATACATTAATGACCAAATACTATTAAATTAATTAATTATAAAAAGATGTAATTGAATTAAGGCCAAAAGTTATCCAATATTATTTTATTGTGCATTCAGTACATAAGTGCACTAAATTAATAATTATTAATGAAGCCCAAAGATGTGCATAGATTTACGCATCCAATGAAATTCTAATGTCATTTTTAAATTTATTTGTTCCATCAATTGAAATGCTGTTTTATTCTTATTTTTTATTATTAAACATTAATTAACTAATAAATTTGGTGATTTTCTCAAATATCATTATTTAATGGAGTATTATAACAATAATTCACAAATTTATTTTTGTTTTGAAAACGTTTCGTAATGATTCATGCCCTGAATTTCAAACGACCCTCTCATAATGATTCCTGAATTTCGAATTCAATTCAATAGGAAGTAAATATTAAAAAAATCATTTCTATGCAGAAAAAAGCTTAAAGATAAATGGGAGAGGGTTTAGGGTTTCTTTTGACCAATGTTTATTTGAATTTAATATAGTTTTTGTCATGAAATAAATATTTAAATAATCAATTAAAATATGAAATTAAGTTTGTTGATACAATTGTTATTTGGGGTTTGAATTTGAGTTGTTATTAGGCTCAAAATTTGTATCGTGTCATATTGCGTCGAAATCAAGATCGTCGGCACGTTTGGCACAATTGGCACGATCGGTACGTTCAGCACAGTTGCTCGGTTGCGTGATTCAGTTGATTTGGTAGTCGGTTACGAGAAACGTGGTCGGAGTAAAGATCGTTGGCACATCTAGCACGATCAGCTCGACATGTACATCTGGCACATTCGGCACATCGGGAAAAATCGTCTAGGGTTTGAATAAGGTCGTTTTAATATTGTTGTTCTGACTTTAATCCTCTGTTCTTAAATCTTATAGGAATATGGGTAAAAGGAAAAATAACAAGGCAAAAAGTGCAGAACTTTGTTCTTAAAGGAGTTAAAGAAACTGTAGAGAAGGAAATGAACAAATTAGCTGAAGAAGTTATTAACGAAAAAGTGCAGGAAATCAGCAAAGACCCAATTGCTGCCCAAAAGTCTTTGGAAAATAATGTAGGGATCAATGAGAATAAAGAACGAGTTTGGATGAGAAGGTATAATCAAAGGACAAATTTATTTGGACTAAAAAACCAAATCACCAAACTCCTGATGCATACTAAGAAATGAGAGATTGTATTCACTATCTCCAAGATTGGAATTTACTCAAGAAGAATGAATATGAAGTGATAGTAAAATAGTCTGTTGCAACAATGAGGGAGTTAATGAATGCTCCTAAATCAAAAACATATACTATCGGAAGTAATTCTACATGGAAAATTAATGAAGTCTAAAAAAATAAAATTGGGAAAAAGGCTGAAGATCATGCATACAAAGGAAAAATTTAAGGAAAAATCTACTTGGGCAATGTACAAACAAAAGTGGATGTACTGAATTCTTCTTTTGAATTTAAATTGTCTGCTATAGTAGAAGAAAATTGTGTTAGGGAATGGGAAAATATAGTGGTGGGAAACTACATAGGAAAAAATAGAGTTTCCTTCATAGTCACCAAAAAGGCACTTATGAAGCAATGGAAGAAAAAGAGACTGAAGAAAATTTCAGCAAATGTACATGATCTCTACTTTCTAAAATTTAAAAAGGAATCAAATCTGGATGAAATTCTGGAAAATGGGCATACATATATTGGATCCAACTGCATGAAGTTGGAAAGATGATCTGAAGATTTGAATCTATTAAGCAAGCATAAAGAAACAACTCAGATATGGTTCAAACTTTGGAATATCCCTATACGCATGTATAATGTAGAAGCTCTTAGTTATTTTGCAGGTTTATTGGGTACGCCATTATACATGAACCCAATTATTGAAGGAGGAGATCACATATCATTTGCTAGAATTAGTATTGAGGTGCATCCTATAAACATATTGCCGAATAGTATGACAATAGTAGACAAAAAAGAAAAACATATTATTATGGAAATCAATTATGAGTGGAGGCCATACAGATGCACTTTATGCAATACCTTTCAACATTCAAGCCAAATTGTGATTTGCTTAAGGAAGAAGATCAAAAAATTCATAAAGGTCAGAAAGTAAAAATGCAAGAAAATGAAACAGAGGTGCCTATTATCAAAGTGTAAAATGTGGTTAAAGATCAGGAAACAGAAGATTAAGAAAATTATATACAAGACAAAAGTAGTACGATGAAGGAGGTGTAACCTCAACCTAATCATATTGAAGAGATACTTGAGGATTCCCAATCCAATCAAGTTGAAGTGGTTGTTGATGAAAATATAGAAGAAGATACTCAAGTTAATCAAGAGAAATAAGAGAATTTTAAGTTGATATAGAATAATCCAAAGTTGCTGAGGATTCAAAAGCTGAAACTGAAGAAAATAAAGATAATGATCTTAAAATTCAAGTTGAGAACAACAAGGTGAAGAGTTCAGAATTTCTGAAGAATAATTCTTTTTATCAAATTAGAACGAGTTCATATAAAGGAAAAAATCAAAATGAGAATAGACAATACTCATCATCATCTTCAATTCACCATTCTTTCATTACATGGGGAAGGGAAAGAGGAAGGACAAGGGGAAGGGGATGACAACCTGTTGAAACATCAGGTTGATATGGAAATAAAAATCCTGATTGGAATAATTAGGATTTGATACAATTTGTAATCTTTGTTTGTAATCTCTGTTTTTTGTATTTTTGATGGCTACTAATCAGTTTTTTTATGGTCGTTTGATTGTCATCTTGTAATCATAATTAGGATTTGTCTAGTTTTGATTTTTTAACTTTCCCACTTTTGAGATTTTAATGAAATGAAAAAGAAAAACCGTTTTCCAAAAAAAAAAATCGTATGAGACTAAATTAAAAATCAAGGAAACATTGTTAATCTTATTTTAGCGATATTTAGATACGTTTGGGATGTATTTTTAAAATTGAGTATTGTTTTCAAAATTTTGTTCATTCTAATTTTGAAGTTGGTTTGAGTGATTAAAAAACATTATTAGAATAGTTATATTGATATTGATTAATGATTGATATTTATATATACAAAATCCATTTTTTTTTATTAAAACTAAGTTATAATAAATAACATTAATATTGAACCGTTCGTAATATGGTAAGAGTACACCAAATTCAATAGTCTATTGAGATACTTAAGATCTCTCAACTTTATTATTGATTTTTTAAGGTTGATGATATAATACTTTTTAATATATTTGGGAATTAATTTTCAAAATTTTCGTAACGACATAATTTTGTATACAGTATACTTATTTCAAAGTATTTGCATTTTAAATTAAGTATATATTTTTGAAAATATTCAAAATATCTGAATTTAATTTGAATGCCTTCAACAAATACGTAAGATTCGATAATAATTTGAAAAATTATAAAAATAAAAGAATTTTTTTCACAAATGTGATTGAGAAGTAAAAAAACAGTATGTAAAATTAAAATAAAAATATTTTAAATAATTAAAATTGTGATGATTGAATCTTGTCTACCATAATTCAAAAGAAATCTTATGAAATGACCATAATAATGCATTTATTTGAGAAAATGACCGGTGTCCCATAAACCTTGCAAAGAAGACCCTTTGGACGAAAATACCATTTCGCGTCAGAAGTGATTACCTAATAATGTTTGTAAACATGAACTCGCGTGATGCGACAATGTTTCAAAAAATGACCTCGCATCACGCGACGCAAAATTATTTTTATAAACATTATCAGATCATCCCTCTGAGTGACGCGACACGCGACATGATATTTTCTTCGTAACATAGTGGAAGTGATCAATTTCGCAAATTTTATGGGACTAATCATTTCCTGTGTAAAGGATCATTTTATCAAATTTCCCTAATTCAAAAGTCAAGCAATTCAAAAGACACAACTTCTTCCAATCATAAATAACCATTACCTTTTTTTACAAAATGAAATAAAAAAAATGCAGATGAAAGCGATGAAACCTTTCCCTTTCCCCCCTCCCTCTGCTCTAGGTACTCTGTTTCATGTTTCAGTCTCCACCACTACCATTCCGTCTTCTTCTTTCCCATCTGTTACAATAACTGCGGGCGCCACAGGTTTAATCACTCATGGGTGTCTTTTTCTTCCTGTAGTACTAGTATAGAAATTGAAAAGTTACCACTGTTTGATACCTACTTCACCACCACCATTTTACCTCTTTTTCTAAGGACAAAATGCATCCAGGATCAGCAGTACCCTCACCATCTTAACACATTTTCCCGCTCTCACTAAAACCATCTCCATTATTATTCTTGCCTTGCTTCGACTTCATCCGCATTTTCATCTCTATGGAAGTAAGTAAGTAAGTAAGTTACCCATCATCTCATCTCATCTCATCTCTATGCATTCAATGCTCCAGCTCTCTTTTCTCAACTGGGTACATTTCTCACAGTTGGCCGAAAGCAATTGCTGATTTAAATGCTTCAGCTTGGAATTACCCATTTTTCAGATTATCCCACTTGCCCATCTCCTTCTTCTGATCTCCATTAAACCAGTCATCGGATTCGCTGCTTGTCAATGGAAGCGCGTGTGAACAAGTACCGGCAATTGAGTCCGGAAAGGGCAATTGTTTGGAGAGAACGGTCGCCCAAGTATCAACAGATCCGTAGAGTACAAGTCGTATACTATCTCTGTAGGAATAGACAACTCGAGCATCCGCATGTCATTGAGGTTCCTCTATCATCAACTGAAGGCCTTTATTTGCGCGGTACGCCGATTCTTCTTTAATTTCTTGCATAAATGTTTGCCTTAAATGACCTTATATGCTTCCATTTCCAATGCAGATGTTGTTGACAGGTTTAATGTTTTGAGAGGCAGAGGCATGGCCTCGATGTATTCATGGTCAAACAAGAGGTCCAATGAACAATCCAAATCCAATGAACAGTTTTTGGTTGTGTAACTATGTTTTTAATTTCCATTGTTTTGGGTTCTGCAGAAGCTATAAGAACGGGTTTGTTTGGCATGACCTCTGTGAAGATGACTTGATTCTTCCCTCTAATGGTAATGAATACGTTCTAAAGGGCTCTGAGCTCTTTCAAGATCCAAATTCAGGTTGATTTTATATTCATTCATGTGTACCACAAACTCGGATAGTGGGTGAAAATTAAATGTTGAATATTCTATGGTTTCAGCTCGCTTAGCTCCTCCCACTGCAAATGCGAAACTACAGAACCAAAAACAATTGATAGAATGGAATGGTTCATCATCATCATCAAGCCTGAATGGAAGTGATAGAAGAAAACATTCTCCTCCTGATGTGGTAGAACGGTTATCATCTTCACCTTTTGAATCCCCAGAGGAGGAGGAAGAGTCTAGGAGGAGGAGAAGGGATGATGGGAAGAGTTGTTCTCCTCCTTTGAATGATTCCCTCAGCTTAACCGAGTACAAATCTTACAAGACTGAAGGATTGGCTAATGCTTCTACTCAAACAGACCAAAGTGTGGAAAAAAATCAAGAAACTTGTACAAGGGGTGTTTCTACAGATGATGAATGTTTGGAATTGGACCCAGAAAGCAATAAATCTTGTCAAAATCAAGTTTCATCTCAAGATTCAATCTCCACTCAGAGGAAGATAAATACTTTAGAATCTCTGATACGATCCGATGCTAGTACAATGAACAGTTTTAGGATAGTGGAGGAAGAAGATTTTCGAGTTCCATCATGTACAACAAAGATCAAGGCTTCCAATATACTGATGCAGTTGATTTCGTGTGGGTCAATTTCTGTTAAAGATCACAGCTTTGGGATTATTCCTACTTACAGACCAAAGTTTTCCCACACGAAATTCTCATCCCCACTATTCTCAACATCTCTAATAAGGTTAAAAGATAAGGAATACTTCAGTGGGAGTCTGGTTGAAACATGTATGTTTAAGGAAGGAGATCGATGTAGTGTCCTAAAGCGATCTTCCTCTTATCATGCTGACAGGTTAGTTTCCTCTTCTTCATCTTCAAAAAAAGAAAAAGATTTGAATTGCTTTTACCATCAAATTGGTGATAATGCAGGAGCTGCAACAATGAGGGAGTTATTACCAAACAGTCTAAATGCATCATCTCAAACAAACAGCCATCACTCATTTCTGAAGAACCAAGAGTAGTTTCAGAAGAAATGGACAGTTCTAATTGTGCTCCAAATGGAAATAGTTTAAGGTTCAGAGAGGAGGAACAGGAGGAGGGCAAAGTGATCAAATTCAAAGTAGAAGAGAGTTAAGTTTCACTTGTGTTCTTCTGTTTTAGGTCAAGATTTTCTCATTAATATTCTGGTTGGCTGAGATATATGTTTTTGGGGCTCGTAACAGGCTTTCTTCTGGAGCTAGGATTATAATCCAATCTACGGATGAATGGCCGAGATCTGTGGAGGAGGATTAGGCTTTGAGAACTCTGAATTTTGTTTGAATTTGAAGTGGGTAGCTTTGAGTTTCCCTATTTGACAATGTTTAATTGATTTATCTTAACTACAATTTCAAATTCTTACACTTTATGGTTTTCAAAAACATAAGCCCACCATAATCGCCATAAATATAAATTGATAGGGTAAGCAAAACCAAATCGATGAAAACGACCGAAATAATTATAAACCGACTGAATCGTATTCTGTTCGGTTCATAATTTTTTGTATTGACGATGGCCGATTCAGTTGATGATTTATATAATAAAAAATCGACGTTTTATTCGACCATATATATGGGGAAATTGGACGAAATGACCCTGAAGATAGGGTCATTTGCCTCCGTGGTCACCCAATATTTAAAATTGATTTGGTGACCATTTTATTTTTTTTGACGAAATTACCCTTTTCGCGTAACGCGAAGGAAGTTCGCGTTTCACGAAGTGAAACAGTGTGAATATATATACTCAAATTTTTTCATTTCCCTCATTTCATTTCTCTCTCTTCTATCTCCGTTCTTGTTCGGCGGCGGCGGCAAAAACTTCGGCGACGACGGCTATGACCTGAATCTATAAAGATAAGAAAACCTCGTCCCTGAATCGATGTTTATAATACAGATTGTAGAATTATTCTGGAAGAACAATAATTCCAAGAATGGAATATTGAGAAAATCAGTAGCAAATCAATCAATTACACTAATTGATTTGCTAATTGGCCGTTGATTATCAATTACATGATTTTACTATTTAATTATTTTATTTTCTACAAATGTAATCTTACTATTTAAACACTAACAGTCTTATGTAAGAATAACAACAAAAACAACCAATAAACTATCAATAAAATTTCTCTCTTCTCTTTAAATTTCTACATGGTATCAGAGCAGGTTTTTCCTTCTTGAAGGAACCTGTTCACAATTTTCCGCTGCCTCCTCCAATGGTGGAAATAGCCATTGGAGGAGAACTGAAATGATTCTTTAATCTCATATTTCTTTAAAATTATTATTTATTACAAATCTCAGTGCGTTTTTTTTATAGTTTAGTCGAATCTGTATCGAGCATCGTCTTCGTGTCTCGACAGATTTAATTTTTCTCCTCTTTTTTTGGCAAACATCGTCTTTATGTCTCGACAGATTTCTTCCAACATTTCATCTGTTAAAAAATTATTACTTTTCACTTCAAGAGCTGAGCCAAGAGCCAAAAGCCAAGAGCCAAGAGCCAAGAGTCAAGAGCCAAGAGCCAAGAGCCAAGAGCCAAGAGCCAAGAGCCAAGAGCCAAGAGCCAAGAGCCAAGAGCCAAGAGCCAAGAGCCAAGAGCCAAGAGCCAAGAGCCAAGAGCCAAGTTCCAAGTGCCAAGAGCCAAGAGCCAAGAGCCAAGAGCCAAGAGCCAAGAGCCAAGAGCCAAGAGCCAAGAGCCAAGAGCCAAGAGCCAAGAGCCAAGAGCCAAGTGCCAAGTGCCAAGAGCCAAGAGCCAAGAGCCAAGAGCCACTCCTCTAACTAAGTGAATCATGATTTTTGAATCAGTCAAATTGAAAGAATGTCATCAACAATTCATCGGCAACACCTTCTTCAATCTCTGTCAATGCTCTATTACACTTCTCTACGTTACATCTTGCAATCAGGTGGCTGACATACTCACCAAGCCGACTCGAGAAAGTATGTGGCAAGTTGGGCAGTTTCAACATCTACTACTCAACTTAAGGGGGAGTGTAGAATTATTCTGGAAGAAAAATAATTCTAAGAATGGAATATTGAGAAAATCAGTAGCAAATCAATCAATTAGACTAATTGATTTGTAAATCAATCAATTACACTAATTGATTTGCTAATTGGTCGTTGATTATCAATTACATGATTTTACTATTTAATTATTTCCTTTTCTGCAAATGTAATCTTACTATTTAAGCACTAGACAGTCTTATGTAAGAATAACAACAAAAACAACCAATAAACTATCAATAAAATTTATCTCTTCTCTTTAAATTTCTACACATATTTATGTTCTTATTTCTATATCTTCATTTCAAACCCTAACCCTAACCCAAATCGATTTATGTTCATGTTTTTAGTATCTCCATCTAAAAACCTAAATGAATTTATGTTCTTATTGTCTATTATCTTCATTTCAAACGATTTATGTTATTCTTAATGAAACCCTAACCCTAAATCAATTAAATCTGTTCATATTAGTTCATATTTGTTCATATTTGTTAATATTGGTTCATTTTGGTTCATACTGGTTCATATTGGTTCATATTGGTTCATTTTTTTGTTCATCTTATTGTTCTTATGTCGATGATGACATTTGCATATCATATGTGTTCCGTTTCGCGAAGGGCTTCCCTTTATGCATTCATAGAGTATGTGCACACAAGAGACATGAAAGGTCTGTCTGTAATTTGTATAGATCGATGTTATATTTTATATGTGTGTGTTTATTTTCTTTTCCTGACTCCTAGCCTTACATGTGTTTCCTATAGCTGCATATAAACAAGCTGATGGAACAAAGATTGATAACAGAAGAGTGCTTGTCGATGTTGAACGAGGTAGAACAGTTCCAAACTGGAAACCTCGTCGACTTGGTGGGGGTCTAGGAACAACCAGGATTGGAGGTGAAGATGTAAATAAAAAACAATTGGGGAGGTAATTGATTATGATGCCTTTTATTTTCACAAGCCTCTTTAAAACTCCATGTGAATTTTTTCCTTATATGTTACCTTCTCAATGTATTTGCTTAACAACTTGAGTTAAATTTTGAAGAGGAAAGAATGCAATGATGGTTGTATATCTAATAGAGCTTGCATCCACTACCTATAACAAGTAGACAATATGAGATCTTTTAATCTGCATAATTTTTATAATTTTCTTCACTTTCATTTCCCCATCATGTGTAGGGAAAAATCCCGTGAAAAGGGAAGAGATAGAGAGGGTGATAGGGAGAAATCTCGTGAGCGATCTTATGAGAAGCCAAAGGATCGTGATGAACCGGAGGATGAAGTGGAGGGATTGTATGAACATGAATGTCGTCGACGACACCATAGGCACTACAAAGACTATGAAAAATCAGACAATCATAATCATGGGCGTGGTGGTGCGCGGTATGAACAAATAGAACAAATTGACGAGGACAAAGAAAAGATTAGGTGAATGAGAATAATTCTTCATTTCAATAATAGACTACCACCAATATCCAAAGAAAAGATATATCTTGTTATTTGTTCAAATAATAACTAGACTGGTCCTCCATTTTTTGTTTTTTTATAGCTATATATATGATAACTCTCTAGTCTAGTTTGAAACTTTTTGGTGAGTATGAATGATAAAAATATTTCATTTTGGTGAGTTTTGTCTTAAATTTCTATCCCAAATTGTAAATAACAAAAATATGTTTATCATTTGATTTTTTAGGTGACAGGATGAAAGTACAATATTACATTAATAATTAGAAAAGTTTCATATATATCTGATTATAAAAATAAAACAGACAAAAGAAATGAAGCTTCCTTTTAATTAGAGAATATGAGGAAATGAAGCTTATTTTAATTTCCATTAGGATTAGGTTTAATAATGCAAATTGGATTAAAGTCCATTAATATGAAGGGAAGTTTATCCAAGTCCAATCTCAATTTCTCTATGTCTCCCCCCTTTCAAAATGCAATTCTGCAAACAAACCATTTAACATATAATTATAGAACACCTAAATGAAAACAACTCAATTGTATTGACTATTGAGAAAACCCTTCATCTAAAACGTCGGCACTTAGCCGGTTTTCGTCTTGCTGTAAGTACTTCTTCACTGAATCCCGACCCATTTCTTTCAATATTTTCGCCCAAGATTGGATTCGTGAAGTCCTTCGCGAAATGTGAAGCCTTCGCGAAACGAGAAGCCCTTCACGAAACGAGAAGCCCTTCGCGTAACGAGAAGCCCTTCGCGAAACGGAACCTATATGATTTACAAATGTCATCATCGGCATAAGAACAATAAGATGAACAAAAAAATGAACTAATATGAACCAGTATGAACCAATATGAACCAGTATGAACCAATATGAACCAATATTAACAAATAAGAACCCATATGAACCAATATGAATAGATTTAATTGATTTAGGGTTAGGGTTTCATTAAGAAGAACATAAATCGTTTGAAATGAAGATAATAGACAATAAGAACATAAATTCATTTAGGGTTTTAGATGGAGATACTGGAAAAATGAACATAAATCGATTTGGGTTAGAGTTAGGGTTTGAAATGAAGATATAGAAATAAGAACATAAATATGTATTATAAACATCGATTCAGGGATGGAGTTTTCTTATCTTTGTAGATTCAGGTCATAGCCGTCGTCCCTGTAGTCGCCGTTGCCGAAGTTTTCGCCGCCGCCGACGAACAAAACAGAGAGAGAGGAGAGAGAAACGAAATGAAGAAAATGAAGAAATTTGAGTATTTATATTAAACCTAATTCACTTCGCGTTACGCGAAAAAGGTAATTTCGTCTAAAAAAATAAAGTGGTCACCAGATTATTTTTATTATTGGGTGACCACAGAGGCAAATGATCCCATCTTTAGGGTCATTTCGTCCAATTTCCCTATATATGTTATGTTATATTTCTATTTTTTTTATATAATTTGAATCTTGTCACACATTTTTGTATATTTGATATTTTTCCTTTTTTAAAATTATTTTGATTTAACTAATATTATAATAAAAAATTATTGAGAAAAAGAATTTGGTTACTTCGTAATTTGATTATCACTCCTCTATTATAATATATATTTTTTTAAATTAAATAATTATTTTATTATCTACTTTATTAGACTATTATTATAAAATTAATTACTTTTTTATTATTTAATTTATTATATATATATATATATATAATTTTTTTATAAAACTTAATTAATTTTTTTTATTCTTTAGTTTATTTAATATATTTGTTATTTTTCAAACTACTGATAAATTGACCGAACCGATTTTATAACTGCCAACCGCTGAACGAAGAATTTGAATAATCGACACTAACGTTTGGGAAAAAAATTTCGGAAAAAAAAACAAACGAACCGAACCATTTACACACTTTACGTTAATTCAAATGGTAAGAGAATATTATCGGGTTAACTTAAAAAATAATAACAATGAAAAGGCAAAATAACTTAAAATTTGATAAGAGAAAGAAAAAGGTTTTTTCAAATTAGGGTAATAGAAGACAACAAACAAATCAAAAATCTAAATGGGACATTTTAGGAAAGATTTATTTATATTATTGAGACAAATTTCATGAGATTTTTGTATCCCAACCATTATTTCATTTATTAAACATTTGAATGTAAAACAATTAATAATGGGTTCAAGTTCAAGCCCAAGCAAGCAGCTTTATGAATCTGGATCTGGGTAGTAGACTAGACTCTAGAGACACTCGTTCACTTCGTTATCCAAAATCCCTCAATTGTTCTTTCTCTCTCATGCAAGCCGCAATTGTAGCCATGGCAGCACAGGCGATTCTCGCATCATCAGTTTCAGCATCCAACGTCCTCCTTCACCCTACTGCCCTACATTCAAGTCCTATTGTCAGTTCTTCCTTCCACGGTCTTTCCCTTAAGTTCACTCCTCACTCCTTTTTCCTCTCCACTGCCGCCCGTGCTGCCCCCAAGCCACTCACTGTCGTTTCCGCCGCTAAGAAGGCCGTCGCCGTCCTCAAGGGAACTTCCGCCGTCGAGGGTGTTGTCACCCTCACTCAGGACGATGATGGTCAAATCAATTACTTACCCTTTCTGTTTCTTCGCGAAATTTGATTAATTGGATTGAATTTGAAGTGGGTATTGTTTCCTTTCTCCTGCAGGTCCAACGACTGTTAGTGTTCGTATCACTGGATTGACTCCTGGACTTCACGGATTCCATTTGGTGAGTGTGTCATTCTATTTCTTGTGGGTTTCATTTTTTGTGGGTTTCTTGTGTGATTAACCTTCATCTTCTATTTATCTTCTCCCAATGTGATGAAGCATGAGTTTGGGGACACAACCAATGGCTGCATTTCTACAGGTTGGTTGGTTCAAAATGTCAAAATCTCTGTGCTTTTGTAGATGAAATTGCAGTTTTTTAAACCATTAACTCTTCATAGGACCTCATTTCAACCCCGATAAGTTAACTCATGGTGCTCCTGAAGATGAAGTCCGACATGCGGGCGACCTGGGAAACATAGTTGCCAATGCCGATGGTAACTAACTCTTTCCATTTATATACAAAATTGTATCAACCTTTTGTTGAATATCTTTTACTGTTTGTAATCCAGGTGTGGCTGAAGCAACATTAGTAGATAATCAGGTTTTTATTCCTGTTTACTGTAAATTCTTGTTTGTTGATTTTTGTTTGTCTTGTTATAGTGTGATCATCTTCTATTCTCTTTTGCACCGAACAATGCAGATACCGCTTAGTGGACCTAACTCGGTTGTTGGAAGAGCATTGGTTGTCCATGAACTTCAAGATGATCTTGGAAAGGGTAATATTAATGTTTGTTTGATTGTTTTAACCTGAAATCTGTATGCTAAATATATTGCAGCTGATATGACTGGATTTTCGTTTTCTGTTTTCTGTTTTCTGATTGTCATTGATTGTTTCTTTTTACAGGTGGTCATGAACTCAGTCTTACCACTGGCAATGCTGGAGGAAGACTGGCATGTGGTAAGCTCAAAGCACTGAATCCAATTATCTTCTGATTGTAGGAATTGTTAAGAAACCTGTAAATGCAATTAGAGTGATAGGATAGATGATTACCCAAATATCCATTCCATTCCATTCCTAATAAGTCTTTTTTTTTTGTCCAAGTTGCTTTTCTTTTTGTCTAACTCACTTCCTTTTTTCTTTGTGAGTTTCGGGAATATCCCGAGATCTACATCTATAAATTGAAAGTTCCAAATGATCAACTCTGCAATCAGTTGTTAGCATCATACAAAATAATAATAATAATAATACATAATCCAAAAATAGGATTCTCTTAGAGAGCAATTTGTTAGTCAGAGCAGAAGTATTTTTTGTCATTATATTTTTTCTTAAATATGCAGTCATTTTATATAAAGACCCGTTACCCTTAGAAGTGTAGGGTGGCAAGTTGCTTACTTCCATAGTTGAATGCCCTTGTAAACCCCTATGATATCTCAAGAGTTGAGTTCATTTTGTCAGTTTCCTCAAGAAGTTCACTTCTTGTGACATATTTTGCTTGAATTTTTCTAAATTATGTTATATGCTCAGTTTATCATCATTTCATCTTTAATTATTTCTATAGGTGATTATGTTATTTTTAGTAGATAATTATCTAAATAAGTACTTATTTGATTAGTTATTAGAGTTTTATTTAAAACTATACTATCTTTTACTCTATATACATTAATTGTCATCGTGATCAGCTTGATTACAGATTTTTTGACCTCTCATCCCAAATTCTTTCTTGGATTATCAACTTCTTACCAAAATTATATCAAACATTATCATTAGTATTATTCGAGACAATATCCCTGTGCATGTTACCACTTCTTGCAATGCCTCCTTGGGTGTTGGGAGTTCTTAATTAAAGTCATTTAGTTTAGATAATTATGTTAATTTTAGTGGATAACTATAATTAGTTAATAAGTAATAATTTGATTAGGAATAGTTCCTACAATGGCATTTTTTGAAAGTGAATGTAGAGCTTTGGTTATTCATGACTTCACTGTCGAATCATTTGAAGCTTTTCCCCACTTTTCTCTTATTGGAAAAGAGCAATTACTAGTACTGCTGATAATTCCCAATCATATGAATCAAGTGATGAAGAAGAATCTTATCATTGAAATCATGTGGTCACACTCCAATTTACCCTTTTTTTCTTTTTTTTAGTAATGAAGCCAAAGACGAATGGTCTTTTTTGCTTTCTGTACTCCATAATTGCACTCATCTTCTTTCCCTTTATTCATCTATTAAATGACAATGGTTATGTTTGCATTTCATTTGTGCTTTGTGTCATTTTCTACGATTACACACAAAGCTAGTCCATTTCTGAAGTTTCCTTTAATTGAGTTGATAATGATGATGATGATATAGAAGATACATCATTTTCCTTGTTTGATTTCTTTTTCTCAGGAGTGGTGGGTCTAACTCCCATATGAAGATGAGCCATGATCGTTTTCAAACGAGAGAGTATGTTTGGTAAATTGTTGTTGATGAATGTAATAAAATAAATAAACACTCATCAGTTTGTTGTAAAACTTGTTGTTTGAGATTGACTTTTGTTTTAAGGACATGAAATTCTTCTCAGTCATCTTTTCATAGTAGAGATAAAGAAGAATATATTCATGAGGAATAATTGAAGAACATGATTCCAATTAATTATCTCTACAAATGGTTGGTTTTTTTGATATATGGTGACCTAACATCATCTTTATTTGAACAACTTTTGAGTCATATAGACTCCATGAACCACTACTAGTACTAGTTCACCAGCTGCACTAGTAATAGTAGTTTGCTTCAACTTCTTTTACTTTTCCATTTCTCTAATGGTTAGGTCAACCAATTAAAGGTAGTTTACTAATTACCACCAATAACAGAATTGTACCATTTTTTTCAATATTACTACTCACTGTTTGTTTACGAAATGTATATTTTTTGAAATCAGCACGACCCTCTCTATACGATTAAAGCGTTTTTAGTGAAAATTGAATCTTAAATCTTATTATTGAATTTGGTGATTAGGTGGGAGTTGACTTGAGAGATGATTTAAGGGCATGCTTCCCACTTATATGGCACAATTTTCCCTCACCCACTTTTGAGAATAACAGCTGATCAAGAAATATATGTATTATCAATAATAGGGAATAAGTATCTTAGATAATGAATCAATTATTTTGATACAAAAATTTCATTCATAATGGAGGACTTAATATATATTGAGGGTTGGTCAAGCAAAAAAATAAATAAAATAAAAATAAAAACAGCTCCTACATATGTTAGACACAATATGGCTTTTATATTTAATATAAATTAATTTACAAAAATTATTATATATATAGGTTTTTTTAAGATTTTGGAACTAGACAATTACAAGAATAATAAATATATATTTAAGTTTGGATAGAGTGTACAAGGGTTATTGACTTTGTACTAATGATTCATCCGGGTCAATTTTAATGAAGGTATAATTTATTTTAAAATTTAAACAATTACCAATCATAACAAAATGCTTAATAAAAAAAGACTACCAAGTCTAATGACTTTGTGTGTGTGAGAGAGAAAGTTGAATAATAATAATATTCAATAAGAAGATTCTTGAAAGTGGATGTTACTTGAGAGTAAAAATCAAGCATATTTATTGAGTCATTTTTTTTTTGTGTGGACACATTGTAATTGGATTCCGACTTTTGGCCATGTCCAAATAAATTAAATTACCATTAATGTACCTAATTGCGGACTCAATTTGGTTTCAGTTTGATCTATTAAACATTGACATTAATTAGTTAGATACTTAGATATAGTAACTAAATTGCATAGTTTTGGTAATCATTCCTGTAAAAGGACTTAGTCATTAGGTTACTGATTAAATCGGTGAGTCAACTGGTTCATTCAACGAGTTTCATAAAAAAAAACTTAATTAGATTATGCGAGGAATAAGGCTTCAAATCAAATTATAACTTCTGATTTTTGGATAATTATGTTTTTATCTGGAGAAGAAATTATGGTAAAAGCATAATCACCTGGTTCAGGTAGGATGTGAAGTTTGAGATAAATGAAAGAGTTTGTTATTTTCAATGTTTAGAACTTGAAATCGGTAATTTATCAATATGAAACTAGAAATAAGTAAACCTAATGAGAACAAAAAATCGGGAAGAGAGGAACTGGGAGATTGATAATTGAGAAAGAAAAGAAGGATTTTTTTAAATATGATAAATCCGTTGGGTTAACCTGTACTGCCAGATTCCCGATCCATCGAACGAGTTGACTGAGTTGATTGCATTTTTAATTTTTCATCAACTCAACCCAGTTTAACAACTGGTTAACCGGGTTGCTGGACCGTCGAATCGAGTTTCAAAACTATGTTAAATGATAAAAAAATGGTCGGAAAAAAAATCATTTTAAATTGAAGTTAGAATTTATAACTCTCAAGATAAATAAAAAAATGTTGAGTAAACTATATTCTTTTTTTTTTGTCATGTTCAAATAAAGTGAGTAAATTAAACAATTGTTAATGTAAGTAATTGCGGCTCAATTTGGCTTCATTTTGATCAATTAAATGTTGTCATTAATTAATTAGGTTTCATTACATTTGACTTTGCTTTCTCAACTAGGCTTACATGAATATGTAAACTATACTCTTTATTTATCCTTTTTTTTTAAAAATTTTAATTTATGAAAGCAACAAATTTTATAACTAACACCACATAGTAGTTTAGGTTTTAGAATCATAACCACTCCCAATTTGCCTTAAAAAACTATATATTTCAAAAAATTTACTCCCTGATTATCCTATTTGGGGTTTATGGGAAAGTATTTGTGCCTCTTTAACCACCCTAAAACCAAACTTAATTGGTGTTATATATATGATGCAAAGTTGAAATATTAATAGAGAGAATTTATAAGAAACAATATTTAATTAAATTAGTAATTATTGATGATATGATAGGATATAACCGAAGGAATTAGGAATTAAGCTAGCTAGCCTAAGTTGGGATTCTTAACTTAATTAGGTGGGTTTTGATTAATTTTTGAATGAACATAAATAAATAATTAATTAATTAGCTAGCTATATAGGGTGCCGAATATTTGTACTTAAGTCATACACAAGATTAGTGGCCAAAAACTCTTGAAAGCAAATACTAAAATATAAATAGTTTTATAATTTTTTTGAAAGGTATAAATAAAGTTGGATTATCTCTTGAAGAAATATATAAATAGAATTACTATTAAAGTATATAATATTATCCACCTCAAAATAAAACTAAATAATTTTTTTATTATTATGAAGAAAAAATTGTAAGATGTAACAATACACATGTCATCTTAGAAATAGGAAAAAAAAAAATTATTATTATTTTTAACCAATTAAATTGTACCATATTATTTTCTTTAATTTTTCTAAAAAAAATATAATAAGAAAAAAAGAAGAATCATATATAAGATGAATTTGATGGGTTTTTGGCAGAAATCACACCGAATCTTATTTCGGTATTACCTCTTCTAGTAGTGGAATTAAAGAATAGTACTACTGCCTTACTTTATTATTATTATTTATTATATAATAAATAATAAATAATATATTGTATGGTTGGTTTTAACAAATAAAGGAAGAAAATGGGGGGAGTGAATGAGGTGGAGCATGCTCTTAACGTGCCATCCCATTTGCTTTATTTTTATTATTTTATTATTATTAATGACGACACACACTCACTGTGTGTGTGTCTAAGTACTACTGTAACAACTGACTTTATTTATAAGACAAAGTTTATATACGTAATCCAACTGACCAACTTACCCTGTACACCTCCTAATTTATTTTTATTTTTTTTAATAAATTTTTATTTTTTATTTATATATATTATTAGATTGATGTTCAAGTCATTGGATAGTTGTTGAAATTTGAATTGATTCAACTAATATAACAATCTACGTAATTGAGTTATCATTTCAATAATTTTTTGTTGGACTATCTCTATCTGGTGGGAGAAAAAATCGTCAAACTTTCACTCATTGTAATCGCACGATGCATATCATTTATAATGTTGTTATTATAATATTTTCTGATATTTATTTCGGAAAGTTGGTAGAGTCGGTTAGTTGGGACTTAATCGTTTTTCTCAAAACTTACCAACTCGATAACCTATTAATTAACGTTTTTAATTTTTATTTGTTTTTCATTATCGTTTTTTTTTTTAACAATTTTTATTATTTTTAACCTACATGACTTTAAAAAAAATATATTTATTTAATATTATTATTCTTTTTATTTGTCAACACATGGTAACTGTTTTCACTCAACAAAAAACACACACTCTCTCTTACACGATTCCTGCTCTGTTTTATTATATATACATACAGATTTATATATATATATATATATATAAGGATATCAAGTTGAAGAACCCATTCTCAATCCACACTTTGCTTAATTCCTTACTCTTCTACACACACTCTCTCTCTCTCTCTCTACAAAGAGTCATGGTTTTGGAGAAGAACATGGAAGCTCTGAAACAGCAGCAGGACGAGGAAGAGGTGTTCGATTTTGATCAAAATCAACGGTCGGCGATCATCAAAGGGAAACGAACAAAGAGGCCAAGACAACCCTCTCCCCCTTTCCTTGTTTCCTCCGCCCCCACCGCCGCCGCAGCAACCTCCAGCTCTAATTCTACCGCCGTTAATTATTACTCAGTTTCGTCTCCGACCACTTCCGGCGCCGAAATCCTCTCCACCACTTCTTCAGAAGACGAAGACATGGCTGCTAATTGTCTCATTCTTCTTGCCCAAGGTATTCATTACCAAGAGAAGCCGGAGATCAAGAACTTCATCGGAGCTGTTTCTGGTTCCGACGCATACGAGTGCAAAACCTGTAACAGGACGTTTCAGTCTTTCCAGGCTTTAGGTGGTCACAGGGCAAGTCACAAGAAACCCAAGATCACTTCCCAGGATAAACCAACTGTTCAGGTTACAACTACCCTGAAGAATCTTGACCATGATCATGATCGGAAGGTTGAAGATGAAGATAAGGAAAAGATGAGAATTGTGATCGGAAACAGTACTAAGGTTCATGAGTGTTCGATTTGTGGGGCGGAGTTTTCTTCCGGTCAGGCTTTAGGTGGTCATATGAGGCGGCATAGAGCTCCACCGCCTCCTGTTGTAAAGAATTATTCAAACGAAGAAGAAGATCATGAAAAGAAGAGTGGGAATTTGTTGGGTCTTGATCTGAATTTGCCAGCACCAATTGAAGATGATAATAAGTTTCAATTTCTTTCATCGAATATGGTGTTTTCTGGTCCTACTTTGGTTTACTGCCATTACTGACCGATCATCATCATCATCAATCATGCATGGATCCAAAAAAAAAGAAAGAAAAAAAAAATACAATCTTTGTCTTCTTTATCGGTTTTCTCGAGGGGAAGGGGAAGCACACAAAATTGTTGTGTATTAATATTCAATATTATTGTAATTTTACATTTAATCTCTTTTTGCTTATAAATATTCTTCAACTTTATTAATACAATTTTAATATTTTAAAAAAAGGTTCTTAGAGTTGACAAAGGATAAAAAACAATTAAGATTTTTTTTGAGAATTGATTGCGAAAACTTTTGTCTTAACTAGTTCAATTGATATTGTGATTTTGGTGAAGGATATTAGGTGCAGGGCATTCAACATGAGATATGTTGTTGATGGATGCCATGAATTGTGTGGCTTTGAAGGTTAGTTATAGTTCTCGAGATTTATCGGCTTATTTGGTTTCAATTTTGATTGCTTGGTATCTACTTTTTGCGGGTTTTAATTATTTGTTGTGGGGAAAATGAATAAAGGGGTTGGTTGTGGGAGGAAGAAGAATGTGATGGAATACTTTGAGTGAACAAGTGGTTAGTATTAATGGTTGGCTTTGATTCACAAAAAAGTGAGTAAGGAGAATGCATCTTTTTCAAGTAATGTTGATATATTATTAATGCCATCTTTCTTTCTTTTTTTGTTCTTTTACTAAGTGGGAGAGTGATGTAAAATGTAACACTCAAACAACACTCTCATCACTCAAAGTATTGAAAGATGAGGAGCTAGGGTTAGGCAAAGCCACAAAACCACAACCACACAAAAAAAAATGAAAAGAAAGAGTTTTTTTTTCCCTCTTTTTGAGGGAGATGGGTTGGAGGACAAGCTTTGCCAGGCTATAAGAACAAAATGAGTCATTAAATGGATTATTCATGTTTGTTTAAAGTGTATATGTGGTCTGTTTCAATAAATGACAAACAATATATGGATAGGATAGATTGGAGTCTTAGTTGGTAACTACCTTTCCCATGTGTATCCCACCTCTCTTCTTATCATCTTATTAATATTCTAAACAAATAACATTAATGATTTATTACTTGTATTACAAGTAATTTCATAACTCAAATCGCAAATCAACTAGCTTCGAAAACAACTCGAGTTGTGGCGTTTGTTATATATACATACCCGAAAAGAAATTTCATTCATCAAACATTCTAAAATCTTAATATTGTTCAGTTGCTTGAAGCTATATATTATTGTTTTCTATCAAGTGCTAGTACTAGATCTATAGATTCACCAAACTTTTTGAGTGCAATTTATATTTATCTCAATTAAGTTATATCCTTGCCCACCTTGGTTGTCACACCTAATTATCAATTGATTAACTCTTCTTAATTCCCTTACTTCTCAAGTCACTTCTTAGTGCTATATCTATTAATATCCAAAAATAAAACTTTATTTTAAGATTTCTTTTAATTGATATTGTTGATTCATTTAACATTTTCATTTAGTGGGGGAGTGTTGGTTTTGTACTATTGTATTAGAGATTTACTATTTTTTTGGTCTTTAAGAAAAAATAATATATATATATATATATATATATATATATATATATATATATATATATATATATATATATATATATATATATATATATATATATATATTATAAAGAAAATGACATTTGTAGGGTCAAAAGTAATTAAGTTATAAAAATTAATTTTATGTAATATATATGTTGCAATAATATATATATAAATTAAACACAGAAGAGCAAGTATGACAGGATACAGCAGGGTTCATTAATTTTCATATCCTAAAATAATTTTATGTAATGTGTTGTCACTTTATAATGTCATACATTGGCTACAAGCAAAATATCATTAAATTATAGATTTATAGTATTCTTTTTTCTTTCAATTAAATATTTTCCCATATATGATAATATATGGTTTGTATACAATATATATAAATATGGTATTTCATCCTCTCGATTAATATATACTTTACAAATTAAATCCCCATCATGTCTGCCTCAATCTTCTAAACCTAGCTAGCTAATTTAAAATAAATAGATGATTCATACATTATAGAAGAAAGTTATTTATGAATTATATAAAAGAATGAGAGCATAACACAAAATAAGAAATCATAAAACTTAAATAATATTTAAATATAAGACAGACTAAACTTTAACCGAGTAATATCTTACCGACTAATTAGTAAGACGAGAACTTGTGTAGGTTTGTCTTCTGGATTGAATTATGAATTTTAAAGAACTTAATTAATAAAACTTGAAAACTTAAAAATGTGGTCTCAAGAGGGATAATCATATAACCCGCAAACACATTTAACTAGGTGCATAATTTGTCGCCTGACGGACTCGAACCCAGAACCTTTCAAGGAGGCTGGGGATATCCACCTCTTGTTCGAGCCTCCCTGAGATCATGAGTTCGAACCCGTCAGACGATAAGTTCTGCGTCTAGTTAAATGATTAAGTGTGTTTGCGAACTATGTGCTTAACCCGTTGTCTCATTTTAACCCATCAAGGTAACATAGTGGTAATAGTCGGTTTAATAGACCAAAATATCACGGGTTCAATTCCATCTGGAGGTGTTTTGAGTTTAAACGGAAAATCATGATTATGAGGTGTTATGCTAGTTCCTTTTAATTTTAAAAGAAAATAAAACTTATTATTGATTGACTAATAATTAAATAGTGTATTAGGGTAAACCCTAACTATCTCATTGACTATGAATTGAATGTTTATTTTTATTAAATTGTTAGAAATGAAAAATGGAAATAAAAATTAAGAAGAAGTTGGTGGTGAGGAGAAGAATTGGTTCATCTTATTACAAGTGTTTGTTGATGTACTAGTGCACGATGTCTGTTTAATTAGGTGATGAATAGGGTGTCCCATGGATATATAATGATAATAATAATAATTATTATTATTAAGCCAAACAAACATGTGGCCATGCACATCCAACTTTAATTATCTCTACTACTACTTGTTAACAAATACATTCACACTACACTTCATTACTTATAACTAATATTTAATTGATAACGGGTTTATAAAAATTATTAAATAATTGAGATAGGATAAATCAAGTAATAAAATTATTTTCTTAAAATTAAATATTTCAAATTTGTTTCACATTAAAAACTATTTAATTAAACTATAATGAGGAAAATAATTAAATGAAAATTAAAAGAGAACTAGTATAACACTTCACAACCAGTGTCTCACTCGCCCCGCTTAAACTCAATGCGCTTCCACATGAAATCGAACTCGTAATCTTTTGGTTTTTTAAGCGACTTTTACCACTGAACTAGCTTGATGAAGATAAAAATATGGCCACAAGGAGATTAAATACATAGCCCACAAACACTTCTGGACAATAATTATAGAATTACAGAAGTGTACTCTACCATTCAAAAACTACAATTAATAGAATAGTTAATTGATTTAATGAATTCATCTTTATTTCTTTTATGTTTTTTAATTAGCTATATTCTCTCCTACCAAACCAGTACTAGCATTCCTAATTAATCTTATAATCACTATTCACTTAACTCACAAAGGTCAATAGTGGAAAGCTCAAATTAGTTATGCCTAATTCCCTAACAATTATTAATTAAAGTAGTGGGTTGGCTGGCTAACTTAATTACATGACTAATCCCATGTTTACTTAATCATTAATTACTCTTTTACTATATCTCAGTTAATTAATTTTATTTTATATAACTATACACAATTCTATTTATTTATTTTAACTATATGAATAATGTTTATGTATAAATATATATATAGCAACTCATTCATGATAATTATGGAAGATTTGTGACGGTAACAACGCACAGATTAATTGTTTTTTTAACGAGAATATGTAAACTAAAATTGGAGACTGTGTTAAATGAAAGATCAGTTATGACTTATTAGCACAAATGACTGTGACCCAATTGAATAAGTATTATAAGTTTCACTTATTTCTTAAGAAAAACATAAAAAAAAAAATTGTGTGAGCAAAAATAAAAATGTATGGATATAAAATTTGACAGTTAGGCGTGTGGTGTGTGGGCAGTTGGATAAATAAAGGATTCATATGTGTAGGCACAGCCTGGCCTTTCTTTACACATGGCTGCATTCAAGTGGCTATCCTTTTCTCTTTTTTCTTAAGGATCTCCCAGAATCACCTCATGAATAGTTAATAGGAAATCCCGCCATGCCATCGAGGGGCTCGTGTGACCCTCCAATCTAAGTACATATGGCACAAGACGATACCAAATATTGATCTCAGAATGGGATCGAGTGTTTTCACGTCTCAATGTAGTGTCCCAAAACCAATTCGAATTTTGATCTTGACATGTTGGACTTTTAATCGTAGATATCTTGCCAGAAAGTTTGTGGATTTATCATGAATTAGGTCGGGGCGGCAGGTATTTTTGGGATCCCTCTACTTTAAAACATGTCATTTAAGATTTTTAAGATAAGTTTATGTTTTTGTAATTGGTAATTTAAGTTTAAGAGATCGGTCCAAAGCTAAACCCACACATGGCTAGACCAAAGTCAATTTAACTTTCATCAAACCTTAAATGGTAAAAGCCCATCACAAATAGTGAACAACTCCTTTAATTTGTTATTTGTAATTCCACAACCTTTAATATTAAACATCCTCAACTTTTTGGGGTTAATATCTCTTACAAATATATATATATATATATATATATATATATATATATATATATATATATATATATATATATATATATATATATATATATATATATATATATATATATATATATATAATTTGTTTTTAGGGTGATTTTGTAAATGTTTTTAGTTGCTGTGCTAATATGATTAAATATTATTTATAAAAATAAATTATGTATCATCTATGTGATTTAGTTTAATTAGTATTTAAAATTTAAATTTAATAAAAGTAAAATAAAAATATTTTAATTAATAAAAGGACTGATTTAATAATTAAAATTATATTAATAAGATATTTTTTTTGTTATAAAAAAGCTAATTAAGATCTAATATCAAAAAGGGTACAAAGGTTTTTAATTTTGTTAAATCGGAAGATATGATGAAAAAAATTGGACTACAGCTAATTTAAATATTAAAATTTTAAAATAATAATTGAACTATTTAATAATATTTTATAATATTTAAATAATTTGTTAATTTATTTGATTTATAAAATAATTTGTTAATTTATTTGATTTATAAAATAATTTAAATTAAAATTCTATATTATATTATTTAAACTTTTTAGTATATATATATATATATATATTCATTATTCGTATTGACCTGTGTCAGTGACAACCAGTTAGATTTTTTGCGTTTGATGAGATATTGGCTAACTGAGGATGGACGATGCAGCCTAGAAAGATTCTCATAGAAAGATCAAAGGCGCACTTGAGTGGGTTCATTTGAAAGTTGAACTTTTGATTGACAGCATGCAAAGACTCGCTCAAGATCCGTGAAGTGATTCTCCTCCTGGATATGTCAGCTTCGATGAAGGTGGCCCAGTCAAAATTGTTTCGGTCGGTGAGCCTATGTCTTTTATTAAATTAAGGGAAAAGTTTATTTGTCCAATAGTTGCTAAGGCCCGTGAGCCTAGTCGAGCGGAGATCCTTGACTGACTTACTTTACTGAAAGCTGGGCATACCTTTTTATATATATATATATATGATTTATTAAAAAGTAAAAAATATATTTAAATCATTCAAATACATGAGTTTTATTATTTAAATTATATTTATAATTTATATTTATTTAATTATTTTTATGTAACTTTTTATAATTTACACTATTACTATTAATCTTGATATTCATAATATTATAATTTTAAAACTACATTGTTATATATAACCAAATTAAAAAATTTATGAAATAATTTTTTTTCTGATTTACTAATTAATTAAAATAATATATATTTGTTAAATTTTAAAATAATATGTATAAACTTGTTAAAAGCTTTGATAATAATATATTAAAAATATTTTATTTTATAAGTTTAAATAAATTAACAACATAATAAATTATATTATTTAAAAATTTATTAATTATTTAAAGATAAAAATAAATTCATTATTGTTTTTCTTAAAAGTAATGAGCACAAAAACTATGTGTATTATGTAAAAAATATAACAAACCAACTTACTCTTTTTTAAATAAAATAAATTTTATAATATATATTTAATATTTTAACTTAATTATTTTATTACTAATAAAATGTTTTCAAACTATAACTTTTTTTAATGTTTAATTTGATTAATAATTTTAATTTATATATTATTTATTAATATTAAAATTAAAATTAATGACTTATTTTAAATAATAATTTTGTTTACAAGTTTTTAATAAATTTAAATTTATCACAATAACTATTTAAATATTTATTAAATAAATAATAATAATTTAGAAATATATATATATTAAAACTTTAATATAATTAAAACTTGTAAAAAAATTATTATTTAAAAAATATTTTATTCTAAATTATTATTAATTTTAACAATTATAAAAAAAATTATATATATATATTAAAATGGTTAATCTTATTACAAAATTTAAAAATATTTTATTAATTATTATTTTAAAATAAAATAAGTTAAAGTAAGAAGTAAATTAAATAACAAGTAAATATTTTATTTTATTTTTTCAATATTTTTTTTAACTTGTAATTTTTTTTATTTTTAACGTTAATCTTAATAGACAGATTTATAAGCAACGTGCCAAAAACTTATATAGTTTAATTTTATTTTTATTAACTTTTTTATATTTTTATGTTCAACTTTATATCAATTTCTAACTAAACATTAGATTAATATGGTTATTCAAGTTATAACCAAGATTAATCCCATCCTCTTTTTATTTAAAAGTATGGTTAGTATATTCTTTCTTTATTTTTCATACAAATATAAAAAGTATGTTATATATATATATATATATATATATATATATATATATGCAGATATCATATAATATATGTATTTCAATTCCAGTACAAAAATGTATACTTCATTATGAAAATATGGAAATGGGTCAATTTCAAATAATTTAGAATAAGTTATCCTAAATATTGGTTGGTGAGTGAGCTTATTCTAACTAAATCAATAAATATTAATTATTACTTAATTTCAAACTTTTTAAATAATTAACTAAATTATAATATATAAAATGTAAGTAATTTAAATTAAATCACAATAAACAAATCTTACTATTTTAAAAAGTGGATGTGTTTTTTGATAAACTTTTTTTAAATAATAATTTTGTTTTTATATAAAAACAATAACTAAAAATAATTATATAATATAAAATGTTGGGATAATTTAAGTATTATAAAATATAAAATTTAGTATTAATTAATATATTTTTTAATGATTTAATATTTAAAATTAATTATAATTAGTAATAAGTTTTAATCGTACAAATTTACTGTTATATTATACTTTATTTTATTTTTTGTTTTAAGTTTAAGATGTGATTTTTTATTTTACAACAAATATTATTTCATTATCTAGTGAGCATTTGACACTGTCCTATTTGATCTGGTATGGCCTATTTGTATTTGTGTTATACATATTATTAATGTTTATACTTTTTACGATGATATATATACTTGCGAATGACCAAACTTCTGCCATAATTTTTAAAAATATATATATTAACTTTTAATAAATTTAAAATTTATTATTTTAAATATTTTGATTCAGTTTTTTAAAATATATAATTTTAAATCGAACAACGTTGACGTTCGTGTTCGTGTATAGTACGACTAGTCGAACCATACTATGATGTGCTGATTTATGGTATACACAATACTCAGACCAAAATGTCAAATTTTACCAATTTTTATTATATTCTAACTTATATAAAATATATTTATGTATATTATACAACAAATTTTTTTTATCACTAATTGGATAAAACTCTTATTTATGTTATGTTATTACGAAATGAGTGATGATTTATAGAATGATTTGAATAATATTTATAAAACTATTTAAAGTGAATAAGTGAATATGGATTATAATCATTATTTAACTAAGAAATAGTAAAAGTGAAAGAATGTATATTAATTAATTAATGTTTAATTATGCTTTTTATTTTTTATTTAAAATAAAATTTATTAATTAAAAATACAAGTTTATATTATTTTCTAAATTATAAGATTATATATATATATATATTTAAAATAATATTAATTAAAGTTATTTAGAATTAGAGGTTATCCTTTCTTAAAATGGCCGCTTAAGAATGTCTTACAATTATAACTATTTGGAGACAGATTGAAGCCATGTGAGAAAAAAATGTAAAATTATTAGTAATGCAATAATAATAATAATAATAATAATAATAATAATAATAATAATAATAATAATAATAATAATAATAATAATAAAAGGCTAGACCCCACCCACTAGCAAACCAAAGTCAATCTTTCATGAAGCCCAAACCTTAAAGGGAAAATCCATAATATTTTCTTTCATTGATTCACAAATAGTGAATAATTCCTTTAGTTTGTTATATATAATTCCACAACTTTTATTATTAGGCATCATAAACTTTTGTCTAATAAAATGACATAAAAAAAATACTTTACTCAATAGGTTATATTTCCCAAAAGACTCTAAATATTAGTCATCCTCGACAATGTAAAACAAACGAGTTATCGATTCAACCTTCTCGTGACACATATGACTAATCATAATACACAATTTTTTCATGCACATATCATCTATAAAAATTCCATCGTGAATAACGCTCCATCCAAAAAAATGAGATTTTAGATGAAATTTTTGACTCTCAAAATTTTTCCCAACAAAAATTATATGGAATCATCTTAGCAAACAACTTTTAATAATGCCTCACATGAAAACTATCAATGTTTTGCCAATGCATAATGTCTTATTCAGACGGGGATACTTGTTTGTGTTTTACCAAAAATAAAACTTTATTATGGGACGAACTCTTCCTAATATTTAATCTCCTTCTATATTTAATTCGGCTAGCAAAACCACTAGATGATCAAACATGTCATGTCATCATGTTACATTTCTACACATAGCAATAGAAGCAAGCTCGAATACGTCGTAGTTAGACTTTTAACACTATATCAAATATCGTCCAAAAAACTGATCAAAGAACCATCCTCTACAATGAATCTAGACTACTTACAAAAATTTTCACAGAAAAAAATTCACCTCCAAATGTTACACTTTGCTGGATAATTAGACATTTTGGTGAACTAATCAGTCATGAGCATACTTACATTTGATGATCGATGTCCAAAGATTATTCGGCTCTATTGCAAATCTATTACATCATTTTGATAGAAGAGCCTTATTAAAAATATAAGATCTCAAATGTCCAGACCTCCTTGATCTTTACAACATTTAATTGTATCCCAACTAACTAGATGATAAAACGATGAATTAAAAATTCTCATAAAAATTTACACATTATTCTCTCAGATTTTACTGCCACACTTTTGGGGAATGAATAAAAACATCATATATACGGATATAAATAACAATACACTCTTAATTAGAATTAGTTTACCCCATTTCAAGATTAGTTTATTTTTCCATCTAGAAAATTTATATTTTATTTTAGTGATAATTGGGTCCCAAAAGACCTTGAATCGTAATTTAACACCCAACATCATACCAAGATATGTTGACAGGAGACCACCGACCGACTCTGAACTCCCAACACATTTGACAACCTCATCATTCTTCTATTCGAAACAGAATATGAGAAAAAAATGTCTCACTTATTAAGATTAATTCGAAGACCGGAACATGCACAAAATAACCATGTAGAGCATGTCGTTAAGGAAAATCAAATGTAATATGACAAAAAGATTTCTTCTTGACTCACAACTCACTATACGGATGAGTCCTAATTTTTTTTACGAAAGTCATCCTTTTTTAGAGGACATCAATAACAATGACTAACAAGAAATGAGAGAATAGATCACCTTGTTTGATCCCTCGGAGCTCTCGAAAAATCTTTGAGAATTCTCATTAACAATGACATAAAACTTAACCGTCGAGAGACAAAATTTAATCCAATCAATCCATTTCGCACCTATTCACATTTTTTCCATTAACGTGATCATAAATTTTTCGATATCTAATTTGACAAAAACACATTTGTCACATCTTGAATTAGCTGAGTCAATGCACTCATTGACTATTAATATGACATCATAAACTTATTTGTGTAAATGCTTTGAATAGTTGATCTAATATGATTAATTAACTCACTGTTGAATAAGAAAGTTATAATATTATTGTGATTTGTTGTATACTTTTTATAACATCTTTTATGTAAATAAATTGAGTACCATCTTGGTAATTTAGTATTATATTTTATTTAAGGAAGTTGTAATATTATTTATAGAAAAAAAAGTAATTAACATGTTGAACACATAGCTAGAATAAACATTATTTTTATTAATATTATGAAAAATAATAAAAAGAGGGTTAGTTATTTTTTTTCATTTTCATCAATTGAATATGTTTTTTTTTTCTTCTGAAAGTGCTTTCATTATTATTTATTTTAAAAAGATAGTAATTTACTTTTTTATTTCTAACATTCATTTCCTTTAATTACTAGTTCGGGGTCTTAAACAAGAATATGTTTAGATTACATACATAATTATACAAAATTATTTAAAAGGACATACTTGTGATTATGTTGATTAAAACTAAGTAAGAACCCTAAAAATATCAAAAGAGTATTAGAATTTAAAAATAAATTCCAAACGGGGCCGTAGCCAAGATATTTGTTTAGAAAATATCCCAAAAATATTTAAATATCATTTTCTGACCTTTCGGGATTATTTGAAAACAGAATGAAGTTCCAAAATTATAAAAATAATTTAAGATTTTGAAAGTGGAACCAAATAGGCCTTATGATCGAAGTCCTAAGGTTTGGGTCCGTTTTTACCGATATGGGCTCGGTCTAGACTAGGGTGGTCTAGATTAGGGATCGGGATGCTCGGTCGAGTGACCGGAGGGCTTGGTCCTAGGGTTCAAGAGGCTCGGTCCTAGGTCTGGGAGGTTTGGTCCTAGGTATAGCTTTCTCGGTCATGGACATGGGAGTATCGATCCCAAGTCAGACCTCTCGGTCCGAGGTTAGAAACCTTAGTTGGATTCCTCGATCTTTTCTCAAGAACGTCGGTCCTAGGTCTCGGTCTTAAGTCTCGGTCCTAACTCTAGAACATCGGTCATTGGTTTCGTTCATAGGTCAGTTTTATCGGTCCTCGGTCTAGGTCGGGACAAATGATTTTTGGACCCAAAATAAGAACCTCGGTCCTTTGCCTTGATCCAATATGACCGAGTGTTATTGAATTGGTCAAAAAATTCAGGTCTTATATCTTTTCATACAGATCATGAAATCATGATTTGTAAGTTGTAATCAACTCATATGATTGTGGGGATTACAAGCTCTAACCATAATCACGATAAATCAATCTCTACAAAGATCAATTTCTAAAAACAATTTTTAGGTCAAAATTTGGGATATTTTGAATTTGTTCATCTCATAGCCTAATTCTTGTTCCAACGGCTTTGAAATGATGAACATAGTCGAACACAACTAAACCAAGAACATCATAACAGCTCTAGAACAACTTTTAAAATCAAAATTCAATTTTTTTTTTCCAAAATTTTAGTTGGATCAAACATGATCGAGATGATGATATAATGATTTAGAAATCATCCTAACATGTTTAACCACTATTTGAATAAAAAAATCAAGCTTAAAGCTCAAGAACATCAAATTCAAAAAATCCAGATTTTCTAACCAATTTTTCATTTTTTTGTTTTAGGTTGATTTGATCAAAACTATTTCAATAGAAAGTTCATACAACATCTAGGGATGATTCAAAACAAAGAAAATACGAAATTGAACCATAAAACAGATTAAACCGATCAGACTTAAAAAAATCATTTTTCAATCACAAATTGAAATAAAATGGATCTGGAAGCTTACTCACAGTTGGAGAACACTCTTGTGAAGTGTTAGAAACTTTTTCGAAGCTTGGATCACAGCTTGGATCGCCGAAGTGAATTTCACAAAAATTCAGTCTTGCCAGAATATTTGATTCTTTGATTTGGGGTATAATAGGTGATTGTTGTTTGATGGATCGGAAGAAGAGTTCCTAGAAGGTATTTATACCAAGCTAAGTCGATTATCTTGGACGAATTCAACTTCAATTTGGCAATCGAATTTTTTCTTCTTCGCTTCTAATTCAACTTCGACAGCCTAGCTAGAGGGTAGGTCTTGACTTCAAAGGCTATGGGAATTGAAGGCGATAGCCCTTCTGGAAGAATCGCCGTCATCGATCGCATTTCCGGCGATCCCCTACATTGGCGAAGAAGACGGGTCAAAACGATGTCGTTTCGTTTAGCCGAAACGCGACGTTTTGGCGTTTTGTCACGCTCCGTCTGCGTGTGGGCGTTTTCAATTAACGAGGTTGACGTCCCGTTAGTTGATTATTTGTGGCCTCGATCGCGCGTTTGCTTGGTTACAATCGGTTGTGTGACGCCTTTCTGGGCGTTGAATTTTCATCCAACGTTGATCCAATGGCCTATAATTCTGCTGCAATAAAATTCCTTATTTTCGTCTACACCAGATCATCAATTTATATTTTTAATGAAATAGTTATTTGAAATTGAATTTTAATTATTTTCTTGCGTTTTTCTTAACAAAAAATTACACAAAAAAATATTTTTGGAAACCTAATAAAAATTTTGTTTATTATTTTTATTTTTGGGTATTTTGAGATATTTATTTAATTGTTTTAAGTAATAAATTATACATATACATAAATTATGTCTAAAATCATAATTAAATAATTTCAACCATTCTTTGGTTTAATTTGGGTAAAATAAATACAATATTTTTAACCTCAAACTATTCTTGAATTCTTATTTAATTTTTTTAATTAGGGTTTAATTATTACAATAATTATCTATAATTCAATCTTCAATCTCTTTTTGAGTTATTTGAATTTAAAAATTCAAAGTATTATTTTAATATTATTATAACTTAATAATATTATATATAAAATTAGGATAATTAAATTAAATTTTCATGTTTACAAATTATAATTTTAAGAAAGAATTTAAGAATTCTTAAGAAAGATAGCAATTACACCTATAAACAATTAATGTAAGAAATATTAAAAACCATTCACTAATGCCAAAACCCAAATGATTAACATTATGAAAGTTGAGCCAAATCTAATTAGTCATTAGGCCATAATTATTATATTTTCAATAAAAATAAATTTAACCATTTTTAAAGAAAAATAAAATAAAATTCATGTTTAAATTTGAAATTGAGAACAATCATGCCTCCTTCTTTAACATAAATTTTATAAAAATATATTGAACTATAAAATTGAAATACAAGTTTGAACACAATTTAAACCAAACACTTAATAAGGCATAAACAAAATTTATTTTCACTATAAAGATATAAGATCTAATATATATTTGATTCTTAGGGTTCACATTTCCACCTTACATCAACTAGAAAAGAAAAGAAAAAATCCTTCCCTTTCCCCTCTCAAACTTTTTTTTTTTTGTCTAAGTTTTAGCCAATTTCAATCTTCTTGGTTAGAATTGAGTATATATATATATATATATTATTTATAAGAGTTTAAATATGAAAAAACTCATTTATAAATAATACAAAATAGCTTTTACAAAATTAGAACAACTAGATGAAAATATATATAACAAATTTATAAAAATTAAAATTTCAATTGAGGAGATCCTACCATTTTTAAATTTGTTGAGGGTAACTCTACGTACTAAATCGTTTGAGTCTCGTAACGATAACTGAGGAAGTAGAGTAAGTCGAACAAAATAATTAAGCGATGTCAAAAATATCTTTACCAAATATTATGAGCGACATTAAAATTTATCATTGTCCGGTGAGTTTAACGTCGGAAATATTATGTCAAGTGATAGTTGAAAATATAGATATATATTGTAAAAATAGTGCAAAACTCATTCAAATTAAGAAATGATATTTGTAAAATGAGTCTCTAAATAAACGATCAATTTCAATAACTCTTTATTAAACAATTGAGAAACATCTATAAATATGTGAACTTCATCTTATTTGTTGTTAAAAAGGAGATAAACATAAATTCAAGAAAGAATCACCAATATAATTGATGGGTTCATAACCAATGACCTATTAAAAATTAAAAATATTATTCGAATTATAAAACTCTAGGAAGAAAAAATCAATTTGACTAAATAGTATGTCGGACCGAACAAAATATAACACAAACTCGATGACAAATTCAATTTTACTAAACATGATGCCGAACGAAATAATATAACACCAATTCAAATCTGTATATTAAAAAAGAAACGAGATAAAATACTAAAACAAATCCATTAGAATGATAAAATAAATAAGACTTTTCATTTAGTTGGAGTGGAGCTAAGTTTGAACCAACCAAATATTTTTTTTAAATGTTAAATTTTTCATTAAGAAGAAAATTGTTGTGAATACGAGAAATATTTAAAAAAAACAAAAAAAAACTTAAAATAGAAATTAAACAAAATCAAAGAAAACTAGATTCTAATAAGCTTAAAGAAGTATCGTCTTTTCTTTTGCATATTCCTTCTTTTATAGTTGCGAGAGTAAAGAGAATATTAAAGCATTTGATCTTAGCAATATTATGGTTTTCATCTAAATTAATATCTCAATAAAATATTTTTTTTTAAAATAATTTCATTTAACCGGAGTTGGAGTTGGAGTGGAGTGGAGCTGTATTTGAAAAAAAAAAACCAAAATTATTGTTAAATTTTTCATTAAGAAGAAAAATTGTTGTAAGTGTGATAAACATTCAAAAAGAATTGAAAAAGGAAATGGAACAAATTAAAGAAAAATATATCTTAATAAACTTAAAGAAGTATAGTTGTCTCGTTTGAGATAAGATCATCTGCTACCATTAGGGCTACCATTAGGGTGTTTTTACTCTTCCTTCTCGTAAGAGGAGGAGGGAGGGGCATTATGATAATAAAAGAAAAAGTCTTTTTTCTTTTATTACCATAATGCCCCTCCTTTTGTGAGGAGGAACAGAAGGAACACCCTCAAATGGTAGCAAACAATCTCATTGGTCTCGTCTAGCTTGTTTGATGCATATTCCTTCTTTCAGATAGTTGAACGAGTAAAGAGAATAAAAATTTGATCTTAGTAATATCATTTTTTTCATCTAAACTAATATCTTCATAAAATATTTAAAATATATTGCAACTCATTTTTACAATGACACTAATTTATATTTCATATATCTTTTTATTTTTGAGAAATATAAAAAACAAAATCATTAAAATATATTTTTATAGTATAATAAAAGTTATTTTAATTAAAATAAAAGTTGATTTAAAAAAAAACAAATGTGACTAGTTCAATTTTTCTTATAATATAATAGATTCTTTCATTCTAATAAAAAAAAGTTAGATAAAAAAATATTATTTATAATATATATTATGTTTGTTTTTGTAGTATAGGATAGTATAAGTTGAATAAGTTATCGATGTTTGATATGAATTATAAGAAATTGTATAAATTATATATGGTATATAATTTTGTGTTTAGTATATAATATAAGAATGTATAATAAGTTATTTAAATATGAATTTAAAATTATTATTATTATTTATTTATATTATAAATAATATTATTTATTTTTATAAATTATTGTACCATAATTAATGTAACTTTAATTAAAATATAAAAAAAAAAATATTATAATATAAACTCTAAATTATATTATTTAATTTAAATATTATTAATAATTGTAATAAAATAAAATAAAATAAAAATAAAAATAATATATAAAATAAACAATATTATTTATAATATAAGTAAATATAAAAAATAATAATTAATAAAATTATCGTTATAAAATAAATAATAATTTTTAATTAAAATATTAAACTATTTAAAAAATATATTAAAAATGATTATATATAATAATAATAATATTAAAATTATATAAAATATATTTAATATATTATATAATAAAAGGTATATTGAGAAATTAAAAATAAAGTGATATATAATAATAGTGTTGTACTTAAAAGAACTAATTACTATTTTATATTAAATAACTAATTACTAATTACTATTTTATATTAAATATGGGGTATAAATTATATAGAGTATAAATTTATACTAATTGGAAAAGTATACCAAACATACCCATTTGTACCTCCCAAACACAATTCCAATTCATTTTTTTTTACTTGCAACTACCAACTTAAATTCTTTTGAATGAAATTTAAAGGAAACATGTTTTATGTATTCATTTCAGAAACCATATTTACCCATCAAGGATTGAAATGCATATTTATATAAGAAAAAATTAGATTGCGAATTAAAAATATTGTTGAAAAGACACAATAATAACGATAATATAAGACAATAGAAATCTTGTATAGTATACAACACAAGATTTTAACAAGATCATGCTAAAATGCCTACGAAGTTCAAGTAATACTAGATTATAACTACTCTATTTATCGAAACACATCAAAAGGCATAAATACTAAATTACTACGACTTCTAAATCAAAGCTTGTATTCTGATCAATTTATCTAGGAACAGAACAATTGTACAAGATTTGTGTTCAAGATTGGATTATATTTTCAGAAACAAGTAGATCTACAACTCTAAATTCGATAGCGAATTCATTTCACAATTAAGAACTTTCTCACCAATAACTTCCAACCATATTAGTAGTACAGACAGAAAAAAAAATATGTATGCTGCTTCTTCAGCCTCAGTTTGCAAAGACATTCAACCTTACACGGGCAGTAACATCTGGGTGAAGCTTAAGCTCTGCAACATATTCCCCAGTTTCTCGAATCTCAGGAAGAGTAACAAATCGTTTGTCAACATCCCTATTTATATACATAAATTGGAATTCGCTAGTTAGTATTACTGCCTAAAGCCTTCAAAAGGCAGACAAGACAAGATACAATACCTTTGAAGCTGGGCCTTGATGATATCAACGATATCTTGAGCAGTAACACTGCGAGAGTAAGATAGAATGACTATATTTTTTAAGTTGTTATTAACACAAAAACGCAAAATTAGCGATGAAAAAGATGAGACACTCGCCTGCCAAATATTTGTTTCCCTTTCCCACCCTTGCGTTTCACCTTAAATGCTCCAACAGTTTCAAATATCATAGCAAGCTGTTGCGCCTCTTCTTTTACCTTCACCCAAATAAAACAGATTTCAACATCTTATTTGATATTTGTCTAGGTTAAAAATGATCTATAATTCTATTTCAGGCAATAAAATAAGGTTTTAAAGACAGCAATTGAACTTATAGACCTAAGATTTGCAGGTCATGGATGGTAAACTAGGAATTGAATTTTTAAACTGAATGAATCATAATGCCAGCAGCAGACAGGATAATGGGAAATCATCAAAATACAAATGATGGTCACTTACCCGTTTCTTCTCAGCATCAATTCTCTCATCTTCCATTCGCATTTCTCTGCAACAAAACAATAAGCAAAATCAGTAATGAAACTCTCAATTCAAAAAACAATACAAGAAGAATACTAAATTACAAGCATGAATTACTTGAGCAGAAGTGTAGTGACTATCTGGGCTTTTCCCGTTGGAAGCAAAAAATTCCTGTAAAATCCAGCTTTCACGTCCAATAGCTGCCCTTTCTTTCCCAAATCAGCAACATCTTCCTTCAATATTATCTAACCCAAAAACCCACCAACATTCATCCATTTCTTTTACAAACAACTAGTGTAAGAGAATTAAAATCAGAATTCAAACCTTTCTTAGCTTTTTCGCTTTCTTTTGAGCTACAATCAAACTTACGGAGGAGCTTTTCTCTGGGATTCTCGCACCCTCGTTTCTTGCTAATCCATGGCTCTGAAGCCATGATGAAGCGCCCCAGGATAGAGAAGTAGTCGTCGACGCCATTGCCAAGCCAAGCCAAACCCTCCAGCAATCTCTATCTCTTTCTTCTCTGTGTTAGTTTTTTTCCTCACTTCCCTTACTGATATCTTATCTATCTCCTTTGCATATTTCTTCCGAAAACGACGTCGTTTCACTCCAATCTTCTTTCTTTTCTTTTATAAGTTAAAATTAAAAACCCACATTTATTTATTTATATTTTAAAAAGTTAAACTTTACATTTGTAATATCAAAAAAAATGTATGTAGAAGGAATTAATGGTTGAACCAATGTAGATTTGCAAATAAGCATTTGATTCATATTAACCTAAGTAAAAATAATGGTTTGTCTATACACACAATCTACCATTTTTTTTAAAACTTAAATTTCTTTATGGTGTTATACAAACAAGACCCGAAGAAGGTCATCGATTCTTAGTCAATTTCGGCATGAACATAATCAACAAACACAAAATTCTTCTCGAGTTCATAAAGACCATAGGCCAAACCGCCGCTTACAATTGCAAGTCCAGCCAAAACAATCCGTAACTGTACATCCGTAGGAACCCCAACTGTTGCAGAAAATATGACAACTGCCCCGATAAGAAACTTTCGTAAAGTTTGGAACAATGTATAAGCATTCTTGCACGACGAACACTTGAGAGTGTGTTGCTCATATCGGTCCAACATCTGCCATATATAACAATGTTGTTAATTTTTTTTTCTACAACAGTTATCATTGTTATTATTTGTTGTGCAATAATTGGTACCTGGCGTTTGGATAGATATGTAGATGGCAATGCCTGTTGATCGGGAGAACCAAACCATTCGGGTTGGCCATTACCATGACGTCTCAGCCAGTTTCTAAATGCCAATACCAAACGATCGGCTTGTGTAGGTGTAAAAGTGATTTTTGTGTATTCTTTGTTGACATCTGTAAATTCCTTTGATTTTGAAAGAAATATCTTTTCTTGACCTTGAAGGACAATCATGTCACCGTCGTACACTTTATTTGATGTCCAATGCTCGTGCCATCTAGGAACAACCTGTTTGGTTTGTAACGAGAATGAATTAGATTAATGAATAGAAGAATAGGAGAATGCATGAAGGAAGAAAGAAAGTTTTTAACCTGCCACCATGCAGGACCAGGCATTGAGAATTGGAAGAAGTTTCGGGCACTACAAACTATTGAACGTGTCTTTCCAGGTGCCATTGGAACATTAAACGAACAAATCCATATTACCCATTTCTGATCGCCAATAAAAGGAAGCTTCGTGTCAATCTCTATTCTGAAAATGGAACAACAAATGGAACAATGTTAAAACATAACTCAAGCTTACATAAGAAAGAATTGATTGCACAATTTCATAACGAGATATCCTTGTTTCTTTCCTTACTTGTTGATGTAGTAACAAGGTGCAATAAATTCAGCGCTGATCTTGGGATTGTCATTATTGGACCCAGCAAACCCCCAGAAGTCGGATGATTCCATCTTAAAAGGCAAAGGTTTGGCTCTATCCCTCCTCCCGGTTACCTGTGAAATTATGATTTAGCATATCTTCAATAGTTCCAACAATAGTACAATTTTGAAGATCGAAATATGGAATATAAGAATCTATTTCCTGATCTACAAGTTAAAACCTATGAAAACAATGGTTGGGGGAATAAGCAAAAACTATGACATTTTCTTCTTTGATTGCCCTTTCTTCCGGGTGATGGTGAATTTCCAATGAAAACGCATTCAATGGATTTGAGACATAATTTACCTTGTGATGAGCAAAATTAATATGGGAAGGATCAGATACATTCTCCATGAGAGTATCATAGCCATAGAACAAGTCGCGCTGAATGTTGACAGTTGAGAACTCAGCCTTATTAAAATCATCAGGCAACCTAAAATACCCACCAACCAATCCATGAAGAACAATAATTAAATACTCAAACCTAATATTTTAATCAAATAGAGAAAAAACAACTAGAAAACAATCCAATTACATGGGAGGTTTGGTTGATCGAGATCTTTCCCAACCATTCTCATCTGGCCAAACGAAGAGCAAACCCTGAGAAACCATGGTAGGGAATCTGGTTGAACAAGCTCTAGGAGATTTAATAGCTCGTGATTCTGGTCCCTCCAAAGCTGCCTGAGGAATTAAGGTACACGATCCGCTTCCATTGAATGACCAGCCATGGTAAGAGCATTGTAAGTGCCCATTTTCATCTATCCTTCCTTCCTGCAAACTCAAAATTTCTCAAGTCAAATACATACAAAAGTGTTTTGAGCTAATTCTCTTAGAAAAATATGAGCTTTACCGAGAGGGGTGCTAGACGATGGGGACATTTGTCATCAAAGGCGACCCATTCGGAGTTAGAGCGATCGAACCAGAGGACAAGGTCCCGATTAAGGAGCTGAAAAGAAGTGGGAAGTCGAGGATCGAGGTCTTCAACGAGGGAAACAGGATACCAGTGGTCTCTCCATGAGAACTTTCCAGAAAAACCCTCTTGGTGTTCTTCCAATTCGTTGGATATCACTTCTTCTTCAGCTTTCTCAGAGGAAGAAAGGGGAGTAGGAGGAGCAGATACCTTAGGAGGAGGGAGGATGGTGGTTCTTCTTCTTCTGCTGCTGCTGCGTGAATGGGGGTGAACGGACAGTGAAGTGATCCGAGAGAAGGAAAGTGAGGGCAATGAAATGGAAGATGCAGTAGTAGCAGGAATTGGATTAGAGAGAAGGAATGCCATAACCAGTTAGTTAGTTGAATTGAAAGTGATCCAGGAGGAAGGGAAGAAAGAAATTAAGGAGAGATTGCGTACAAGGCAGAGCAACCACGGAGAAAGCACTCGAATTGGCCGTATGAACACGACGACGACGAGTCTACCCTACCTTAGCTTACCGTGAAGCATTTGGTTTCTCCATCTTCATCGCACCATTCATTCATTCATCTATTCTTTTTTCTTTATCGGATCTAAAAACTAAATTATTTGACGATTTTTTGAATGTCAAAACCAAAAATTCCCTAATCATGAATGCTTAGCCACCACATAAGCTCACAAGATTAAGGATACATATTTATTATTTTTAAGTTATTGGTAAATAAATAAAAAATTGTTATTAGTATTTTTTACTTGAATTTGTTTAATTAATTATTTTAAAACTAATTTAAAATATATCAAATTATTGAATAATGGTTGAATTTAAATTTATAATCAAGAGACTAGCTACATTTATTATAAATTCTTTTAGCATATTTCATCTCGATTTCCTTAAAAAGATAAATAAAAAATACAAATTTAATAAAAAAATCTCATTCTTTAGCTGTCAATGGAGTAGTCATACTAAAAAAAGGTTTCATTTAGTGAGTATTTGTAATATTTGTTAAAAAAATTAAATTGATTATATTCTTCTTCATTACATTGCATGTTAATTCCTTTTTAATGTCGCTGGTTTTTTAGTCAAATAGATTACCTAGAGCAACAATAATTATCTCTAACATTTGAGTCAAATGAAATTACCTAGAGTTCATCAGGGTAAAGGGTAGATATAGGGGTTTGGGTGAGCTGAAATTCACCCCGAAAAAATAAATAATATTTTTACAGTACAAATGTGATATTATCCAATAATTTCTTAATTTTTTTTTAATTTAATATACAACTTACATTTATTTACTTTCGTTTTATTCATAATTTTCTCATTATATTTTTTAAATTCACTCCAAAAAAAATTAAGCTCACCCAAAAAAAAAAAAAAAACCAGCTCACCTTAGCTTGAATTCCTAGATCTCCATACCTGCTCATCATGGCGAAATATGGAAAGAAATAGAATAGTCTTCGAAGTAAACGTTATAAGTACAATCGTCTCAAAAGATTAATGTGTTACGGTCCCTAAATAAATGTTAGGGTTCCAAAATAAATCCAGCACCCTCCAACAGTCCAATTAAGCACTTGGACTAGATATTGTAGTAAGATTTCTGTTTTTCTGTTGCATAACAATATTTTGATTATGTATTATGTTTTCCACAAAACTGTTTTTTTGTTAATTCTCTAACAGCTTTTATAACCGTTGTAACTGAATATTCTAGAGGAATTCAGCTGCTATATATGTTGATCTCACTCCCCCAATGGGGATTAATATATGAAAATGATTGTGAAAGTTCTTAACCCCAATTGTATTTTTTGTTTTGACTATTTGTCTTGGACTGTTAGGTATATAACAGTAGTGTTTTTTTCTTATCCTTGATTATTCTTTTCCCATAATTTTGAAATCTTATTTACGTAACTCTCCCGCTGCACTTTGATCAAAGATTTCTCATTCAGTCCTTGAGATCAAGAACTTTAACCCTAGTTACAAATTAAGTTGTAACATCTTGGTATCAGAGTCAGACGATTCTAAGATGATAGAAATCCGCCAACAAGTAGAGATGGAATCTCTTAAGACCCTAATCGAAGGCCTGACCCAACAATCAGCTTCTATGCATTCTTCCTTGCACCAGAACATGACAGAAGTAAGCAATAATATGGATTGAAAATTCAATGCCACTGAAAATGGCAGCCAGTGAAAGTGATGGGTCTGGTAATGACCAAGATCCTCGCACCAGACTCTATGATGATGCTACTTACCACGGGCCTCTCCCGAATAGGCCCTTCCAACATGGCCAACACTGTGTTCCCCCAACCTGACTCACCAAGGTTGATTTCCCTCGGTTTGATGAAACAGTTGTGGAGGGCTAACTGATATTTGCTGAGAAATTCTTTAGGGTGGACATGACTAATAATGTCACTAAATTGGACATTATCCTAATTCACTTTACTAATGAAGCAAAAATGTGGTATGGGTCATATCTGTAGAACCGCTAACATAGAGAAGTCATAACGTGGGATGTGTTCAAAAGAGACTTCTTGCTGTAGTTCGGTCCTTCCATACATGACACCCCCATGAGATAATTGATGAACTTGAAACATGTCAGTACTGTCCAAAAATATAATCTCCAATACATGTCAATTTCTCAAAAACTACATAGTATGTCGGGGCCTAAATGAGAAGATTGCAAATTGTTTCAGACTGTGATTTCCTAGGTCCCTAAATGAAGCCATGTCAATGGCCAAGGTCCAAGAAGAAACATACAGGTCCTTAATGAGCAGCGGACACTTGTACAGTGCTGAACCGCCGCTGTTGCCCAAGTCATCCAATGTTAACACGATCTGGCTAAGCACCAACGGACTATCGACCTCAAGAATTCTTCTAATGCGTCTTCTTCTAGCATAAACCAGGGCTACATGAAACAATTAGACCCGACTATAATGGATGAAAAAGGAGAAAAGACATATTACACTTGCAATGAAAAGTAGGATTCCAACCATAGATGTAAATCAAAATTATTCATGGTCTCGACTAATCATCAAGATGTCTTACCATATACCCAAAAAAACCACTCAAGAGCTGGTTTTTGATGATCCTCCGTTACAGCTTAAGGTAGAGGATGAACCTTCCATTTCTTTGTATGCATTAACCAGTTCTAAAAATTTTCAAACACTCTAGATCCTTAATAAAATTGGGAATTTATCGGTGGTGATCCTGATTGATACAGGCAGCACCCATAACTTTATCAATAGAAGGACTATGAAGAAAACAAGCCATAAAATTATGCCTACCCAGGCGTAGTCGGTTCGAGTGGCAAATGGCTCCAACATATTATGTTCCAGCATTTGTCAAGATCTGAAATGGTCAATGGAGGAAAATGATTACCAAACAGAAATGAAGGTGATTACCATGGACGAGTATGATATTGTGTTAGGCATCGAGTGTCTGATTACTTTAGGCCTTTCATCCTAGAATTTCGAAAAGCTGACAATTTTTTATGAGAAACAAGGGAGAACCACGGTCTTTCAGAGAATACCTTGTGCATATATCAACATGATACACGGCAACCAGCTGGAGAATCCATTGGAAAATGTAGTGTTGCTGCCATGGTGCAAATAAGGAGTAAACATGAAGGCCAAATTGTTTCACTTACTACAATGACATTGGAACATATTCCTGAAGATCTCCAGCAACTAATCGAAAACTTCAACGCTCTATTCCAGCAAACCCGAAGACCTACCACCAGTGAGGAGAATAATTAGAAGCCATGACTCTTTTGTTACCCCTGTGATGCTAGTCCAGAAGAAGGACTTGTTCTGGATTTTTGATGACACCATAGTGTATAATCAAAGTTGGAAGAAGTTTTTTATATATACACCAAGTCCCGACAACTTTGCAACAACAAATGTTAGTTCTCAACAAAAGAAAATTTGTCTTAGAGTGGCTACTAACCCGGAAAAGCTAAAAATAACAAGGAAATGGTTAGTTCCACAACTGAAAGGATGTTACCGAAGGTTTATTAAGGACTACGGTTCCATAGTCCGACCCTTTCTGGACCTGCTGAATATACCTCCAAACAGTAAAAGAAAAGAGTTATCTTTAAAGGATGGGCATTGGAAGCTGACCAGGCCAAGGTCTCTTCGTCGAGGGCGGCGAATTTTGAAAGAGAGAAAATGTTACGGTCCCCAAATAAATGTTACGGTCCTAAAATAAATCTAGCACCCTCCAACGGTCCAATTAAGCACTTGGACTAGATATTGTTGTGAGAATTCTGTTTTTCTGTTGCATAACAATATTTTGAATATGTTTTCTATTTCCCAATTCCCACCAAACTATTTTTTTTTAAATCCCTAACAAATGTAAGTGAATATTTTAAGGAAATTCAGTTGTTATATATATGTTGATCTCACTCTCCCAATGGGGGATGAATATATGAAAATGTTTGTAAAAGTTCTTAACCCCAATTGTATTTATGTTTTGACTATTTGTCTTGAACTGTTAGGTATATACTTTCTCATTTTTAATTTTTCTTCTCCCATAATCTTGAAATCTTCTTTACATAACTCTTTCGCTGCACTTTGAT